>NW_022145154.1:0-4376 GCF_000002235.5 Strongylocentrotus purpuratus | reverse complement strand
CAAACAACGGCTCCAGCCCTTACACGGCTACTTCTCCTATTATCTTTATCCCCTCTACGTCTTATTGGAGTCATATCCGTCTTGTCCTCCTTGTTGATAAACCAACAAGCTCCTGGGTGGTAGGGGGGACGTTATGAAACAAAGAAGGGTGACATGACACAGGAGATGACATGATGCTGAGCTGGCAGGCAGGGATAGAAGTTTAACTCGGAGGGGGGCGGGGGTCATCATTTGTGATTCGTTCAATGTATATCATGCGGTTCAAAACTCGAGACACATGATATCATTGTAAAGAAGCCCTCGTCCTTGCGTCAATTATATACATATCAATGTGTGGATAATTTCGCTTGTAGAGCCAAAAGCTGACGGATTGTTTCTTTGTGTTGTCTGGTCGATGAGGGAACGAGGCCAGGCCAATTATTGCAAGCAGTTCGGACTCTCGTTCCAAAGTGTCACTTTCATTTTTCTTTAGTGTCATTTCAGAGACGGATCGGGTCGTCATTCTGAAGGCTCGTCAAGGGGGATCTGTCGAATTTGGCTGGCGGTTAAACAATGCCCAATTATTCCGCGCGCTTCCCCTCTTATTGTCCAGGCTGTCACTCAGCTTAAAGGGACACTATTATACGGCCTCTTCCTGCAGATTCAAGACAAATACTGACTGTCGACAAAAGACCACGAGGACCCTGGACAAAACGCTAAGGATTCCCTGCCCGACTAATTTGGCCTGCTCGGCACAGCCCCCTCCGTCGTTTCATAAAAGAGTAAATTTTAATTTGTCTGCCTGCACGAGAGAGATTAGCTTCCAGACCTCTGTCATATACAACAGACTTCGAATAATCACACTGCATCTGAACAACGTAAATCCTCTTTTGGCATGGTTGTGGTTTATGTCAGAGAGTTCCTAAGCAAATAGCCGTGATATTAACTATTACCCATCAAATAAGGCGGAGACCTGCTGCACCCACAAAATGCCGACTCCATTTCACATTTTTACTCGCGTAAAGGTCCTACTCAGTTGTAAACAAAAATATATATAATACATAATACACGTGTATATACTGATATTTAGTAGGCCCTAACCGTTATTGAGCCAAATGTATACAAAGATAGGTGCAGACAATGCCACACATTAATCTCCAATCATATCTCATCATTAAATTCAGGTTGCATATGGTATAATATGTTTCTTGTATATAGTGAGTATTTATGTAGTTGAACAGAATATATAAATTCTCACTTCCGAAAAATGCCCATTGTTGACAGCCTTCATTTCGCACTTGGCGAAGTGGCAGCATCGTGCATACACGTCTATGGAGTGTGATGTGCCCTGCTTCGACAAGGGACCGGGGATATGTTTTATGTAATGAGGGTCGGGACAGACTGTGAAACTCCGCCCCAGCGATTACTGCCCAAAACACGTCGGTGTAGGCACGCCGCGTCGCACCGCGCACGGCACAGGAGCCTGATGAATGGGGAGGGACCGGGGACTTGACAGCTTGAATCAGACCGGGTCTTGATACCTGAAGGGACCCAAGACTGGCACTTCCTTCAGGGTTCTCTAAACACCCTGCCAGCAGCAGCGCTACCTCTCCGCGATGAAAAAGTCTTATTATTGATACTCGCGGGCTGGAATTTAATATAAAGCCCTTCTGTCTCTTTTTAACTCTCTTTCTCTCTCCAGTTTTCCCGAACCAATCCATCCCTGTCAGAATGGATGTCTTCTGTCAGCCCCCGCCCTGGTGAGATTAGACATTTTCCCATCAAATCAGGGAGATAATGGGGGCAATCAATCAGATGGACGCAAGTCTAAGATGTATTTAGCTGCCAAGGATCTTGAGGCATTTTTGAAGTACAATGTATATCATCTGAGTCCAGATTGGACAGATTTAGTACAAGGCAGTGATGTTTGGCACGAGATGGTCTCACTTCTGTTGCTATTTTAATGTATTAGTAAATGTATTAACTTGAAGTAATGCAATACATCACCAACTTGACCAGGCGGCAAACTTTAACTCTGATGTCGGATTCGAGACACTTAAAATCTTGCCAACATTTTGCCCAAAGCCACTTTCAAATCCCTTTTTCATAAAAGTGTGGAACAGTGAAAGGTATAAAAAAAAAGATCCGGACTTTCATTTATTGCAGTCTGACTCGCCGAAGGAACAAACTCAAGTTTTGGGAGTACAATTTATATACTGCAATTGAATATCAACAAGGTGTCTTTTTCCTGTGTGTGTTTATAATTCAATAAACTCATATTGTTTACTGTTAACAGAACAATTACGGTCCTAATCCACAATAATACTTCCTGTGGCGGTTTCAAGATTTAGATAAAAAAGAAGTCAGTACAACTCTTAATTAAACGATCCGTAACAGTCCATATACCATCTCGCATCTATACACGCACCATCACTGCATTCTGAAAACAATCTCAAACACGACCCATGTATATCTCAGTGATGCCTATCTCAGCCGTGTTCATCATTTACAAGAGAGCAAATACTGTAACTGCATGCCCTGGCAGCTCTGTCCCCCACCTCTCCCCTTCCTGCCCCACAACCCTGCGATGCAACGACACAGCTAAGCTCCTCTAGCGTACTTGAGCCGTGTTTGTAATGGTGATTACGTGTTTTGTTCCCTGTTAATCGCCATCTTTTACCGGAGTCCACAAACATTGACTCCCCGTAGTATGGGCGCTCGGACCCGGTCGGTGATGATGGCTGCATGCACGCTGTGAGTGTGTGTCCACCACGGAAGGTCGATAAGGCTGAAGCCTGGACTGCGCACTTGCCACGTTATCGAGCCAGTTGAGTGACAATTGTTGACCAAGTGATTTACAGACCAGTCGCGTGTGTGTTTCAACACTATAGTCTCGTTATACTTCCCGTGTTACGTCATTAGTTTACACATTTTAATCGGTCTATAGCTGTCAAGATATCAATCATAATTCGTATAAGCACGACAGATTTGTTATCGCAACTGAAGTCTGAACCACGGTCATTTAACACCACACAGCAAATACACGAACAATGTTACAATGCAATGCATGACGGAGAACCCGTGGGAGAATATAAATCACATTGCATGACTTGTTTTGGTAACATCTAGAGTTTTTTATTTAATTTTCTTATAATTAGAAAAGTGATTTTTCCTTTCTTATATTCAAACGCTCGTATGATATATGACACCATGCAAAATGAATACATGTATCTATAGGCCTACTTGAACACAGCGTAGTCGGCAAGCATCATGAATTGATTGCGAAGTTTTCAGCGTTGCATAAACAACATCCCCAAAACGATTCTTGCACAGCAATTACCCGTTTATCTTTAATCAAATTCAGAGATATTTTAACAATTGAAAGTCAGAGCAGAAAATTATTCAGACGTTAGCGACTATATGTCGCGATGATCCCGAGCATTCAAGGTAAAGATTAATCATGACGATAGCGACACACAACACAAAAACTGAATAAAAATCTGTGACATAAGGTAGCTAATTTAATGCAGGTCATATCAAGGGATGTAAATGCCTATGGCATTGGTGCGACAGTTGACAGTTTTTGTAATAAGGAAAACAGTCAATCTCCTACAGCTGTTCAGCAAACGGGTTTTTTTGGCTGTAGATGAGATAATGGTCACCAGCCAAATATCACGCAGTTTTCTATTGCTTCAGACTAGTTCTCAGCGGTATTTTGCTTAACATTAATAGTTTTGGGGGTGATGTAAATTGTTTTCTGCCTGCGCATGTATTGGCCATGAACATTAATGATGTGGTAATTTAACTTCATGATAAACTTAATATGGCTTTATCATTCAAAGGTATCTCTACCTTCTGTTTCTTCAACACCCATTCACAGATTCTCCAAAACACCATGCTCCCACTTTGTTTCTTGTATTTTTTAAAAATGTTTTATACCTAACAGGATGAATAATTTAGGCGAGCTCATTATCTCGATCTTTGTTGTCGACTGTGCCATTGGGAACATTAGTGCAATAAGCAGAGTGTGATCCCGAACAGGCTGCTTGATGATCACACTCCGACCAGACAGCATTATAGTTACCAAAAGACTCGTCTGATTTCTCTTGTCTCTATCTCTCCCTTGCCTGTGCACACGGCGTAGTGTCGTCATTAGCATGATTATCTATTTTGAGTCCGCACGGTCGTAACTGCGGGCCAGTTGCCTGGCGGGGCCGCAACGCGATCCCAATCGGCAACATACAATTTGCTCGCTGCCGCGTGCTCGCGTACCAACAACCGAATTAAAAAAAAAAATAAGGCGAGAAGAAGAAGAAACGAAGGGAAGGACGCAAGGCCAGCCTTGCCTTACCGCGCTGTATATTACCGTTCTCTCACAGCATTGATCACAGAACTGT
>NW_022145153.1:0-4383 GCF_000002235.5 Strongylocentrotus purpuratus | reverse complement strand
ATGTGCCTGCTCAGCTGTACCTACCAGTTACCTCTTTTGTCTGCTGATGGAATTTAGTCACAGTGTTAACACAAATGTGATCTGACTGTTTTAACTGGTCCGTATACAAGTGCATGGCAGGGGAAGTGGAACAAATTATTGACTGTCTGTGACTTATCAAACAGTAGTTATGAAAAAAAGGAATATCAGGCCATATAAAAAAACATGTTTATCGTCCCCGCCCGCTTGTGTTTTGGAGGCCACCTCCTTTTTTAAATTTTTTTTATTTTAATAACCAAAAAAAATGATAAATTTTTAACAGTGACATCATTTTGGCCTGTTTGTCTGTTGCATCTAGCCATATAAAGCAGGTATGTCATTTCCTGAGTCCAATGACGGCCATTTAAAAAGAAATGGCGGCCATCTTGTAAAATAGCCCGGTCGGGCGCCATTTTGGAGGGGAAAAAAAGGGCCTCCCACTTCCTGTAAAAAAAAAAAATATGACTTTATGGTTTAGGCCTACTTATCTTGATGTGTTACTGTACCGGGTATATTCCAGTCAAATTACAGAGAACAGATGTTTTTGGTTGCAGTGACCACATGTAGTTAATCCCCTATTATTGCCGCATCATTACATTGTAAAGGAAATGTTGCAAGCATGTGCACATTTCTGAGAAAACAACTGCATCCGTTGCTACACATGTACATACTTCCTACTCCCATGCTGCATTAATCACTGTCTAGTTACTGATATATTGCAGAGCTTCATTTCCTGTGTTGGCCCTTCTCTATAATTAAAGGGACTACAATGCCAAAAACAGATGGCAGTATTTTCTGTTTTCACTGCAACATTCACTATTTGTATTTCCACACACAACTACACTCTGTATATTCTGCACAGTTTTGTTTACTTTTAAAATTCACAAATATTTTTTTCATTTCTCTAAATAAGATTACCTATTCTTAAAAATGAGACAATTTACCGCAACACCAGCTTCACTCTATTTGCGGGACTTCAGTTGTTAACGTATACTGCACAAATTGTGAGGTTGTTTGGCAGCCTCAAAATAATTCAGCCTGAAAAAAACTTCCATTCAGAAAGTGTTAGCCATACTTCAATGGCGATCATGTAGCATAGGGCCCCTCTTAAGTTTCGATCAAATTAGAGTCAATCAATCGTGTTTTTATATTAAACCATGGAGCTATACATGTAGCTCCGTGAATAAACCTAAAACAGATTTCTCTCAATTCTAATAATGACACCTTTTTTTGTAATTTGGGACAGTTTCTGGGGTAGAAATAATTATTTTTGTACGAGGATTACGGTTGGTGCCATGTGATTTAGCACGCCTTGCACGGTATCAGTAGGCCTACATCACTGTGATCACCATCCTTGCCATCCTTATTTCCATGTTGCGTTTTGTTGTTGTAATCTTTATTTTACCCCAAGTTTCCCTCAAAAATTCCAACCCTGCCCTCTATCTATGACATACCTGCATGTTCTTAATGTCGCCAACTAGTTTGGTAAGTCAAGTAATTTAATTTAGGTCCCCTTATTGTAGGGAACCGGGCCCGCAACCAGATTACACGATCGCCATCCCGCCAAAGCGCCAATGAACGTTGACAACACGTGGAACTCGAGCGTGCGTGAACTTACCCGGAAACCTTGCACCGTCACTCCACACAAAACTCGTCCCCTTCTTTAGTCTTCACATTCAGGTACGCCTGTTCGTCTGTGTTGGAAAGCTTCTCTGATATCTCCACATGTTTCACGGCAAATTTCACCTCGTTCACTGCAGACTTCGCTTCAATTTTCAGAAGTTTCACGTCGGAGTCGGGGGTAGACACGTCCGTCGCGTCGTCTGCCATGTTTTGCATTGCGCGAAATTTGCAACACATGAACAGCGCCCTCAATAGTTCTCGTAGAGTGGGCTCGACGGCGCACGTTTTTTACTCATTTTTGTTCAGTGCTCAGGACTGGTGTTTCACTTTAAATTAAGCAACCTTTTTGTTTATTTTCTCCTTACTTAATAGCTCGGATGTGTCTTGGAACCGGAAAGACAATATCCATGTATGGGAAGCAAAGAGATCCTTGCATCATGTTTTGCGGGGTCGGATTATCTGAGCTGATTATGTAACTCGTGTTTTGTTGTTACGTACTTAAAATTTGCCTGCATCTACACACGTTTCGCACAGCAGTTCAATAATACTTGGTCTTCAGTGAAGGTGCTCAGGTGCATCCTACGTACAGAATGGATCGCAATCCATTGTGCGTTGTATTTCACTAGAATTTTTTGTGGCGACCTTAAAGTGAGCAGAATTAGACAAAAGACGTTCATCTGCTTCCCAGGCCATTGTTGTGTGCTGCATATTTCGGGACTATGTTTGAAGTAATTATTAATCATGTTTACAAGTTTCCATTCGATCTGGTTGTTAGGACACATTTTACAAAGGTAAGAAAATATAAGCATGTCAAGTTTTCTCCCATGTTAGTTCGTGTGATCTCACTAAAATACCAGAATTTTCTATTACCAGAGTTTATGTAAAGGGATATCTTTGCCTATGCATTGACTGAAGTCAAATTTGTTTGTTTGCTTTTTGCAGTATCCTACCAACAAAGAACAAAATGTCATTGGAATGAAAACAGTGGAAGAACGAATAGGTAAGATATTGGATAATATAATAGGGACAGGGATAATATTAATTTGTAGGCCACGTCGCTAATTATAAAATTAATTAATTGAAGTGGTCAGTGGTGGTAAAACTGCAACAATTCAATGAACTGATCATCCAATTTAATGAATGTGACATTTGTGCCTTCCTTTGAAAAGAAACCTTCACCCTAACAAAAAAAACTCACTCCTTTCCTCAAAACCCTGTCCCTGACCTCCCCAGTTTTTTAAACTTTTTTTGAAAATATTGTTTTCAAATAGATTTGACCAATCTTAGTTCGGATTTTTTGTACAATTTTTCCCCTTAACACATTTGTTTGGCTACTGGTGCAAGAGTACATTTACTTTAATTCTTGAGAAGAAAAAATTCCAAAACTGATACAAAGATTGTAACATTGTCAGTGAATATGTATTGTTTTCCCACAGATAGAGAAAGTGGTGTGGAATACAAACGACGAGTAGCCACGTGTAAAAACATACTACCGTCCATTTTCAGAAAGGTAAAATCCATTCTCTATGCAGTGGTCCAGCAAAAATGCGAGGGTTAATATGCAATGGTTTTCAAAATTATGGGGAATCAGGTTGGCACTCATATTATGAGTGTGCTTCCCTCGCCTTTCACCGCTGATCCTGTTGAATGGGGCAGTTCAAAAGTCATTCTGGGCTTTTCCAATCACTCCAAAATTTTTTATTTGTTCCTCATCGTTCAAGGGACCTCATTCGAACCAAAAAAACCTCCCGGCCACATGCCCCAAAAAATCATAAAATTACAAATTTTGACACTGGAAAATTGTTTTTCCATTTTCTTTTATATTAACCCTCAAAAGTGAGACTCAAAACCACTGGTTCTTATGCAATTTATGCAGTGTCAAACTGTTGTAATTATCTTTAGCTTTGCTTTTTGTTTTCCTTGATTTTGTTTATTTCACTAAAAGAAACCCTATTCTCTGTAAAAAATTTAAATGAAGGGTTATAATTTTTGAAATTTCAGATCCAGCTACTGAATGAGGATGCAGTGTATCTGGAAGAAGAGACGTGGCACGACCGCAGAGGCAAGCGTCTCACTGTCAAGAGCCGGAGTCTTACATGGAACAAATACGCAGATGCCTGGGAGGAGTCTGAATACAGCATTTGCCCCGAGAATACAAACTGGTATGATGAGAATAAAAGATGGAGGAGTGTAGAAGTCCAGTCCATCACAAGCCATTATAAGTCCATCACAACTCCTTCAGTCTTAAGTCAAGTCAAAAGTTATTCAAGGAACCATAACAAAGCATTCCATTGTTATTGTTCATGCCCGCTCCTTGTGATTGGCTCGTCGCACATTCAAATACAACACTGCAGGATTAAGTTATTACAAGCAAATGGAGTTTGTTGGACATATCTCTGAAAAAGTTTGACCAAGAAAATGTGTTTCACACAGCTAAATATCAAACAATTGTTGAAAAGAGTTGACCGCAAGTGTGTCAAAAGTCAACTCCAGTCACAAGTCATACTGGGCATGAACCATGACAAAGGAATGACTTTGTCGCAGCCCATTTGAAACAGTAGTCATTGACAAAATTGGACTTGCAGTGTCAACGCGTGATCCTTCAGAAAATCCTGTGAACATGTCTATATTTTGTGACCCAACCCAACAGAAAGAGTCATAAGTTGCCATGGCTTCTTCTGAGAGAAAAGACCTTTTGACAGAACCCAACACAATGGAAATCAATTTTGAAAAGTTGAACAA
>NW_022145152.1:0-4394 GCF_000002235.5 Strongylocentrotus purpuratus | reverse complement strand
GTTGATTTGATCAAATTCCGAACTGCAACCCTGGGCTCAATACTTTACCCGACCCTAGCCCTAACCCTAAACCTACCCTAAAACCCAATTGCAACCCTAACCCTCCCTTCATCTTACATGAAATACAACCAACAGCAAATTCACTGAACCCACGGTGGATCACAAAGTACTTGAATTACAATAATCATTGTCAACATTGATCTTCATAGCCATCACATTTAAGGAGAGGAATTACCTGTAAACTGAAGGCATACGTCTGACACATCTTGCCATGTTTGAAGGTGTATGTGGTAGCATTAGAGGTCAAGGTAGCTGTCTGTTGACCGTTGACCTTTAGTTGGTAGCCAGAGATCTTTGCTCCTCCAAAAGCTTGAGGTTTCTCCCATTTCAGTGAGATCCCTTGAATGATGTTGAGCTGAATGCGATGAAATGAAATACCTATTCAATAGCACATTTCACAACAGGGTTCAACTGGTGCATAGGACACATATGCCCTCAAATGCTTATTCCAGACAAGAGGACACCCCCCAATTTAAAATTTTACTAGGGGTTCCTTCATACAGAAGTACTTCAGTCTGCACCCCCTATGAAAAAGCAGCATGAAGCTATACTTATGATGTCACTGCTACTATGCTACCGTGGTGCCTTTAATAAGAAATGTATAAAATTTTAATTTGAATTAATACCGCATTGCCTTTATGCTTCTTCTTGTTTGATTATATTTCATTCTATTTCAACAAGTTTGCCCCGTCATTGAGGGTAAAGAAAGAAAAATGTTAGCTAGTCTAAAGCATTGTAAATATAGGTTATATTCATAGTAAAAGAGATTTGCTTATTCTTTTTAATGATCTCTTTATCCATACAGAGACTCAAAGAAAATTGATTATAAATTATATATTTAAAGAATTATGATTCTTCTATATATCTTGGAGTCCTGACCATTTTAGATTGATTTGGGCCATATACCCCCCTCCCCCCTCAAGTTAAACAGTTTCACCGATACATTATTCTTTCACATCTTGGGGCACATACAAGTACCATTTCAAAAGATCCATACAGGTTAATTTTCTCACCTCACATACAGCTGTGGGGTGCTGATCTGTGATGACGTCTGTACGATGAGCTGCTTGGATCGACACACCTTATGATCATTCTTATCCAGGCCTGTGATGGTGATGAAGTGGTGGTTCCAGGATTGCAGTTCTTGATGGTGAAAGTGGTTGCAGTTGGACTCAAGAGGGCCTCAATTTCCTTGAGAAGATGAATAAATATAAACTTGAACGAATGAACGACGTAGATATCCTGATAGAATTGTATTTATATTTATAGTTGTATATCCTTTATTCTTTAAATATTCATTGTAATTCTGCTTTTTATTGTAATTTTTTAAATTTGTATTATCTGTAAAACATGACAATTCAGCCATCCGACTGCAAAAATATATGTTTTTGATAAATCTTGAATGTTGAATAAAGTTTGCCGCCTAAACTTTAACGTTTAATTGGCACAGACCTTCTCATCAACATTTCAAAATGAATTTCATTTAAATACATTTAATAATTCACTTCATCATTGTTGTAAAAATGTGCGTAGAAATTACCTTTGGTTTGGCCACACTGCTCCAGTGAACTTGTAATCGCTGTACCTTGCTACACTCTCTACAGGAGGAAAACAAGGAAAATGATTGGAAATGTACTGATATTATATCAACAGAGAAAGGTGTAGATTTAATGACTAATATTGTCTATAATTGAACCTTATATTTTATGAAGGGTTCTTAAATTAGTCAATTTAAAAATTGACAAAAACAATACCAAACCCTCTCCCTCCCCCGATACCATGGTTGAAATCTATACACATAAATGGACAATTTCCAAAGTGCTTCCTTTATTTACTTAGTTTCTGTTTGATGTAGTTATGGTATAAAAACTATAAGCAATATATTTACTTGTATCTAGAAAAACAAAACATATTCAGCTGACAGTGGGAGGGTAGTACAAATGCAAAATCAGTCACATGTTATTCAATATCTAAGCAAAAACAGCCTACAGTGAAAGACATATGTAAGATAAAACTCCTGAAGGGTTACCTGAGCGAAGAAAATCCCAGCATATCCCTATTGTATGAGAGGTGACAGATGTGAGCTTCAACTCAATATCTTCGGGAACAAGCTTAGAACTGGATGTTTTTCTTGTCGACAAGAAAAACATCCAGTTCTAAGCTTGTTCCGAAGATATTGAGTTGAAGCTCACATCTGTCACCTCTCATACAATAGGGATATGCTGGGATTTCTTCGCTCAGGTAACCCTTCAGGAGTTTTATCTTACATATGTCTTTCACTGTAGGCTGTTTTGCTTAGATATTGAATAACATGTGACTGATTTTGCATTTGTACTACCCTCCCACTGTCAGCTGAATATGTTTTGTTTTTCTAGATACAAGTAAATATATTGCTTATAGTTTTTATACCATAACTACATCAAACAGAAACTAAGTAAATAAAGGAAGCACTTTGGAAATTGTCCATTTATGTGTATAGATTTCAACCATGGTATCGGGGGGAGGGAGAGGGGTTTGGTATTGTTTTTGTCAATTTTTAAATTGACTAATTTAAGAACCCTTCATAAAAATATAAGGTTCAATTATAGACAATATTAGTCATTAAATCTACACCTTTCTCTGTTGATATAATATCAGTACATTTCCAATCATTTTCCTTGTTTTCCTCCTGTAGAGAGTGTAAGCAAGGTACAGCGATTACAAGTTCACTGGAGCAGTGTGGCCAAACCAAAGGTAATTTCTACGCACATTTTTACAACAATGATGAAGTGAATTATTAAATGTATTTAAATGAAATTCATTTGAAATGTTGATGAGAAGGTCTGTGCCAATTAAACGTTAAAGTTTAGGCGGCAAACTTTATTCAACATTCAAGATTTATCAAAAACATATATTTTTGCAGTCGGATGGCTGAATTGTCATGTTTTACAGATAATACAAATTAAAAAATTACAATAAAAAGCAGAATTACAATGAATATTTAAAGAATAAAGGATATACAACTATAAATATAAATACAATTCTATCAGGATATCTACGTCGTTCATTCGTTCAAGTTTATATTTATTCATCTTCTCAAGGAAATTGAGGCCCTCTTGAGTCCAACTGCAACCACTTTCACCATCAAGAACTGCAATCCTGGAACCAACCACTTCATCACCATCACAGGCCTGGATAAGAATGATCATAAGGTGTGTCGATCCAAGCAGCTCATCGTACAGACGTCATCACAGATCAGCACCCCACAGCTGTATGTGAGGTGAGAAAATTAACCTGTATGGATCTTTTGAAATGGTACTTGTATGTGCCCCAAGATGTGAAAGAATAATGTATCGGTGAAACTGTTTAACTTGAGGGGGGGAGGGGGGTATATGGCCCAAATCAATCTAAAATGGTCAGGACTCCAAGATATATAGAAGAATCATAATTCTTTAAATATATAATTTATAATCAATTTCTTTGAGTCTCTGTATGGATAAAGAGATCATTAAAAAGAATAAGCAAATCTCTTTTACTATGAATATAACCTATATTTACAATGCTTTAGACTAGCTAACATTTTTCTTTCTTTACCCTCAATGACGGGGCAAACTTGTTGAAATAGAATGAAATATAATCAAACAAGAAAGAAGCATAAAGGCATGCGGTATTAATTCAAATTAAAATTTTATACATTTCTTATTAAAGGCACCACGGTAGCATAGTAGCAGTGACATCATAAGTATAGCTTCATGCTGCTTTTCATAGGGGGTGCAGACTGAAGTACTTCTGTATGAAGGAACCCCCTAGTAAAATTTTAAAATTGGGGGGTGTCCTCTTGTCTGGAATAAGCATTTGAGGGCATATGTGTCCTATGCACCAGTTGAACCCTGTTGTGAAATGTGCTATTGAATAGGTATTTCATTTCATCGCATTCAGCTCAACATCATTCAAGGGGATCTCACTGAAATGGGAGAAACCTCAAGCTTTTGGAGGAGCAAAGATCTCTGGCTACCAACTAAAGGTCAACGGTCAACAGACAGCTACTTGACCTCTAATGCTACCACATACACCTTCAAACATGGCAAGATGTGTCAGACGTATGCCTTCAGTTTACAGGTAATTCCTCTCCTTAAATGTGATGGCTATGAAAGATCAATGTTGACAATGATTATTGTAATTCAAGTACTTTGTGATCCACCGTGGGTTCAGTGAATTTGCTGTGGTTGTATTCATGTAAGATGAAGGGAAGGGTTAGGGTTGCAATTGGGTTTTAGGGTAGGTTTAGGGTTAGGGCTAGGGTCGGGTAAAGTATTGAGCCCAGGGTTGCAGTTCGGAATTTGATCAAATCAACT
>NW_022145151.1:0-4402 GCF_000002235.5 Strongylocentrotus purpuratus | reverse complement strand
AATTTAAACTAGCGCACTTTGTACTTGAAGATGGATGACATGGATGAACTGATCAAGAAATATTTTAAAACTTGGATATTCTCAAGTGGAAATTGCGGCAACTTTAACGTCCCGTTATAACATCAATCTGAGTGTTCGTCAGCTGCAAAGAGAACTTCAGCGCCTGGAGTTATATCGTCATAAAATCAACTGACATGGCCCAAGTAAGAAGATTTATCGAAAGGCAACTGCAGGCATCGGGCGAATTACATGGCTATCGTTGGATGCATCACAAGTTATTACAAGCAGGCATGGTTGCCAGCAGAGAAACTGTGAGAAGGACGTTGTTGGAGCTTGACCCCGATGGGGTAAATCTTCGAAGAGACGGCGATTAGTACGTCGTCGATATTCTGGCCGCGGACCTAATTTTGTGTGGCATTTGGACGCGATGGACAAACTGAAACCGTTCGGTATTGGATCAGTGGCTGTATCGATGGTTTCTCCAGGAAAATAATTTGGCTAGAGGCAAACAGCACAACCAACGACCCTGAGTACATCGGGGGCTTCTTCTTGAAGGCGGTGGATAGACTTGGAGGATGTCCCACCCTCGTCCGGAGTGATAGGGGAAGACAGAAACGGACATGTGGGAGCTTTCCAGAGGTTTCTAAGACATCACGACGATGCACTTGGTGGCGATAAGAGCTACCTAACTGGTCGAAGTACAGCGAATCAGCGAATAGAGTCCTGGTGGGGCAGCTTAGAAGCAATGCACGGAGTTTTGGAGGACTCTTTTCCGGTGGCTGCTAGAAGAAGGCTTCTTCACAGGAGATGTGATGGACAAAGAACTTATCCGATTTGTCTTCATGAACCACATCCAGGTGAGAAAATGTCATCGACCACATTTCAGCATGTAAAATTAAAAGTCCACTGATGAGTGTATAATTCCACCCCTCTGTGGGTGTGCCAGACAGTTCCTTGCGTTGAACCTGGTATTTTATTTCTAATGTATTCCTGAAGGTGATATCCATGAACCTGGATCCGCCTTTGTATATACCAAAAGAGTGTACATTGTGATGGGTGTTATGTTCTTTGTAAATTTAGAATGGAGTTCAATCGTCGATTATGGTTTAATTAATCAAGAATGTCTTACGCCTTAGTCTGCACATCTTTTGCAGGGTGATCTCGACGCAGTTGCAGAGGTGTGGGATGGACACTTGATCAGGAAATCGAAGCAAGAGCATGTGACCCATGGACGACCGCTGCTCATGTTCCAGCTACCTGAGGTCTATGGAACCAGGGATCATCTCAAACCGTGGAACAAGAGAGAATTGACTTGTGCAGAGAAGAATGCAACTTCAAGGATCGATTTCCATGTGATCGGGAGTTTATTTGAATACTGTTGTCAATCACTCATTACCAACGGATGGAAGATCCTAGAAATCCTGAAGCTGCGATGAACTTGTACATTAACCTCAGGGAACATGTTAGAAGAGAAATCGGTTTTTAAAGTGCTTGTGGATGAAGTTGAAAGGGCTTGTGAGACAAAACAGTACGGTACCTACCCGAAGTAGCCTCAATTGCAGTGTATGCTAAAATTAAACGACACGCGAATGCTACTATAAAGGCGAACCATGTATGTACTTGTACATGTTGCCTCACACAACCAACTTGAGCCCATTGATTATTATATATAATAGCAAAATAAAGAAACACAAGATCCTGCACTGAACTTTATCTTGTGTATAGGCCCTACAAAGGAAAGACAGTGGGTTGGCGTAGAGGTAACCCCTGGTCATGTAGAAATGACACTGCGAGGTTTTAGTCCAAAATAGACTTAGGCCTACATCCACAGTATATTTCGGCTGAGAGCTATCGAGGTTTAAATAAATTTGTAACAGATTTGAGATAAAAAGGAAGCTTTGAATCTCTTGGAAATAAGTTTACAGGTTTACAAATTATTTACAAAGTGTTTTAAGAATAAATATATGCTTGTGTTTAACAGATCCAGTCTTTTGTTATTGTTTATGTATGATTTATCAACGATTTTATGATTGAGGACCTCTTGTCTCTTTCTGAAATGGAATGTCACTATATGGACCAGGCTAGCTCTGAGCTGGCGCATATGCATAATGGATCGAGAAACCCTGTTTCTGTGGACAGTTTCTGTTCACTTCAGTGCTACCCCTCGCTGTTTGTCGATTTTGTTATTGTAAACGTTTTATCAACCACTTTTATATTTTACCTCCCTACGTCGTTAACAGCTTTCAAGTCCCTTTGTTGTGCCGGATTAAACTAACACTGAGCACAAAATTCTTATTTGATGGAAATAGCAAAATACAGTGAAGACAATGCCCGGTGAGCTGGAATGTCTATAACGCCGTTTTTAATCTTATCTTCAACATGTATCTGACTTTGTTAAGAAAGTTACCAAATGGTCAGATATATGCTTCAAAACAATAACACGCTTCACCTTGACACTCCTGAGATGAAGAAAACAGCAAACACTACAAAGTAACTCGAATATACTAACAAGGGTAACTTTAAATAACGTACATATCTGAAAACATGCATGCGTAATAATTAAACTATATAACAATTAACCAATCGCTTTACAGATAGGTCAGTGATGCTCTTGCTGGTTGGAGTTTCTCTTATCCAGAGCTTTAACAAAAGGGTGGCTTACCAAAGTGGTCTAAATCATAAAGGCTAATTGAGCAGGAGGCGCTTACTTGGCCTGCTGCATGATAACAAAGAGGTGGCTACATGTGGCTGCCGGTGAAAAACCTCTTACTTTTTTAGTAACTATACATTGCTCGATAAAATACCAAGACCGTAAATCTCCCCCAAAATTATCCTCAGCCCTCTAACCAACTTCGAGACTGGTGCTTGGAGGGGTGTATGGTCGGAGGCTGAGCATAATTTTTTTGAGATTTACTGTCTGCTTAGCAATCTATAGTAACCCCAAAAGTAATATAGATATATAAAAACTACATGCATGCCATGTGCAGCTAATGTAGCTATGACCCAAACATATTATACCTCTATAAACTATTGTAAGGCTTTTAAGCAAGACTGGTGCTTGGAGGGTGTATGGTCAGAGGCTGAGCATATTTTTTTTGAGATTTACTGTCTGCTTAGCAATCTATAGTACCAAAAAGTAATATAGTAACCAAAAAAGTAATATATATATATAAAACTACATGCATGCCATGTGCAGCTAATGTAGCTATGACCCAAACTTATTATACCTCTATATATAAACTATTGTAAGGCTTTTTAAGCAAGATGCAATATTTGTAGCAGGTCCTGCATGACTTCTGCAGGAACCTCAATACCAGGCTCTGCAAGGTCGTCAAACATTATTTAAGCGTAGTATCAGTCACAAAGATGAACGACAAACGTCAGGGTTCTCAAAATGGAAAAAGACCTCATACTAAGTCTATCCTATCAGCAGGGTTACATATTTTTTTGAAAACATTAACACACTTCAGCTTGAAACTCTTGTGAAGAAAACAGAAAACAACTTTCAATAACGTACATATGCTAAGTCTATATCCTATCAGATAGGGTCAAATACGGGTAGTATATTTCTTTCAAAAGAATACACTTCAACTTGAAACTCTCATAAAGAAAACAGAAAACACTTTTAAACTGGAGTAATGTGTAAGTTTCAGTAACGTACATTATGCTTAAGTCAATCCTATCAGATAGGGTCAGATATGGTCATTCTATGGCAATGATCACCAATAATTCAAATAACCTGTGCGCCAATTGCACCCAAAAGACTCATGTACTGATGATGTAACCGTGTTGCATTGTGGGAGCATGAGGGGTCAATTTTACTTAAAAACCTTTACTAGTCTTTACTGAATTACACTTAAGTGACAAAACCTACTATTGCAGTTTTTGGTATACCCGTTCTGGTTAAACATAAAGAGGAACAAATGTTATCACTGAAACGATTCTGATAAGTGTCAACTGCTTCATTATGCATAGTCTGCTTTCAATAGAGTAAGCGTACGTTTTGGCTAAATTGACTCCCCATTGCTCCCATCTGCATCACGATGAACATGGCATGATGTCATCAGTACAGGGGTCTACAGTACATAACATACATGCCCCTCTAAAAACTCCTGTTACAAATTTTACATGACATACAATTGTACTTATCAAGGAAATATTTTTCTGTATACAGGCCCGTACCAGGGGGTGCGGGAAAGCGACCACACCCCCCCCCCCCCAAAAAAACCCACACAAAACAAAATCTCCCGTACACGATCCTGGTATTGTACATGGAAAACTTAAAATAGTCTGTTACCAGTCTTATATATCTTGTTTGGTACACTTTTGGAGCTTTTATGTCGATAACCTGTTTTTAACCTTTTTTTAACGAAAGTATGACATAAAATGCTGAAGGATTGTT
>NW_022145150.1:0-68008 GCF_000002235.5 Strongylocentrotus purpuratus | reverse complement strand
AATGAGTACCACAGTGTAGCAATAACAAAATAGGACCAACTACTTGGATATATGGACCACCCCGTAGCAAGATAGAGAAGCTCAAGCGCAACAGAATGATACCTCTTAGAAGTCCATGGCTTTCTTTTTAAGAAAGATATTTGCAAATGTAAAACATGCTTCAAATGGCTCTTTTATAGCGCAAAATGACAGTCTATACGCGATTTAATCGTTTTTTGAACATTGCGCAAGAAATAAAGATGAGAGAGATAAACCGATGTCAAGAACAGATAGAGAAGCTCAAGCGCAACAGAATGATACCTCTTAGAAGTCCATGGCTTTCTTTTTAAGAAAGATATTTGCAAATGTAAAACATGCTTCAAATGGCTCTTTTATAGCGCAAAATGACAGTATATACGCGATTTAATCGTGTTCTTTCGATTGCGCAAGAAATAATGATGAGAGAGATAAACCGATGTCAAGAACAGATAGAGAAGCTCAAGCGCAACATAATGATACCTCTTAGAAGTCCATGGCTTTCTTTTTAAGAAAGGTATTTGCAAATGTAAAACATGCTTCAAATGGCTCTTTTATAGCGCAAAATGACAGTATATACGCGATTAATTCGTTTTCTTTCGATTGCGCAAGAAATAAAGATGAGAGAGATAAACCGATGTCAAGAACAGATAGAGAAGCTCAAGCGCAACATAATGATACCTCTTAGAAGTCCATGGCTTTCTTTTTAAGAAAGATATTTGCAAATGTAAAACATGCTTCAAATGGCTCTTTTATAGCGCAAAATGACAGTCTATACGCGATTTAATCGTTTTCTTTTGATTGCGCAAGAAATAATGATGAGAGAGATAAACCGATGTCAAGAACAGATAGAGAAGCTCAAGCGCAACATAATGATACCTCTTAGAAGTCCATGGCTTTCTTTTTAAGAAAGATATTTGCAAATGTAAAACATGCTTCAAATGGCTCTTTTATAGCGCAAAATGACAGTATATACGCGATTTAATCGTTTTCTTTACATATCGCAAGAAATAATGATGAGAGAGATAAACCGATGTCAAGAACAGATAGAGAAGCTCAAGCGCAACATAATGATACCTCTTAGAAGTCCATGGCTTTCTTTTTAAGAAAGATATTTGCAAATGTAAAACATGCTTCAAATGGCTCTTTTATAGCGCAAATTTTTTTTTTTTTTTTTTTGTAGTAATGTTTTATTGTATTCATTCAGTACAAAATATATAACAAACAAATACACAGCTTCATTGATTTACATATATCAAAATATAAAGAAAATTGTACATTTCTCAAAAAATACATAAGATAGTTTAATACACAGTACATAATGTTTACATTTAATTACACTGAACGAATATTATAAATCAAAGAGTTACCTACAGACAGACAGACACACCACACACGCTCACATACTCAGACACACATACAAACTGACATATCCCCCTTCCCCCCTTCATTCCAAAGCTTAACAAATTCCCCCCTCCCTGCCCGAGCATTCACATCTACACATTTGTTGGAAATCCTGTCTCTTCCTTTTCCTTAAGACCAAAGTATATATTTAAACCAAAAAAAAAATGTCTGAGTCTGAAAAAGAAGTATTTGCCTCGCCGTCCTTAACTGTGGAAGTTGTCCCATTTTCTGAAGTGAAGTGTTAAAGTGCCTCTCTCCCCCGCTAATTCCTTTTCTTCTTGCCTATTTTCTATTATTCTTTTTTAATTTCTTGAGGAATTGGGGGTCTATTTGAGTTGAACTATATTTAAAAATCATATGTTTTGTTAAAAGAATAATGTGATTTAACAGTTGTTCTTCTCCTACATTGGATCTTTTTATCCCGATATGAATTTCTTGCCAATGTAGATTTTTTAATGCTGATAAAGAAAAAAGGTCACCGCAGTCCTTCCAAATATTTGCTACCTTTTCACAGGTAAAAAACAGATGCTCATAGGTTTCTTCGTGTTTATTGCAAAAGGAGCAAAGATTGCTCACTACATGTTTGAAAGTGTACAGATGCTTATTTGTATAAATTAAATTATATAACATTTTATATTGAAATTCCCTCAGCTTTCTGTCTATAGTGGATTTTCGGGGGTCTTAAGAAAATTGTTCTCGTGTCATTTTCGACCATATTGTACGTACGTTCTAAGTTGCATGTAGCATAAGATTTTTCCGTTCTCATTTTTAACAATGTACTATAGATATATTTTGATGTTATGCCTTGCAAAGAGTGAGGGTTTCCGTTAATAATGAATTCTAAACTTAATTCAGTATCCTCACAAGGATGTTCATATATATTCAAAAGAGTTTTCCATGAGAATGGAATGCCTTCATATAACTGTTTTATTATATTTATTTCAATGTTGTTTAAACCCATTTTCTTAAATTCTGTGATAGATTTCAATTCACCTTTCTTATCAACAATATGATGTATTTTAAAAACATTTTTCAGAAATAAGTCTTCATGGAAACATATTTGCCCCTGAATGCGGATACATCTATTATTGTAAATAATTTGATTTCTTTTTGAAATTTCGTTCTTAAGCAAAAAGGCTTTTGTCCCCAGCCAAGCCTCCAGCATGCTACGGTAAAAATCTGGTAATGACAGTGCAAGTAAATCTGGCGATACATTACTGAAAAAAATCAAGAGGCCGCCATATTTTCTAGTCAGGTATTTAAAATAACGTTTCCAAATCATATTTGAATCTCCTGTTATAAGTCTTTTCATCCACATGATTCTTTGTGTTCGAATAAATAATTGAAAATCTGTCAATTTAAGACCTCCCTTATCGTAATCTAAAAACATAGTACTCCTTTTGATTTTATTCCATTCCATAAAAAATCAAATATTAACACTTCAATTTCACGGAATGCCCACGGCGGTACAGGTGTGAGTGATGATACATATACTAATTTTGATAAAACAAAAGTCCTAATTAGTTGAATTTTCCCCATCAAAGTCAAATCTCTTTGTTTCCACCACATAAGCAGCTTTTTAATTTTACTTAAGATTTCTTTGTAATTGATTTTTTCCTGGCTTTCCACGTCTAACGTAAACTGTATACCTAATATCTTTACAATGTTTACTATCTTACCAAATGGAACTATTACATCTTTATCCGCGTTAGGACCCAACAATAATACAAAGGTTTTGTCTCTATTCATCTTCAATCCAGACATATCTGCAAAACTAGTAAACAATGAGTTTAGTCTATTAAAAGATTCAATATCTTGAACAAACACCGACATGTCATCTGCATAAAGAATTTGTTTAACGTGAATATCATCAAAGGGAATCCCATGAATAGCCGAGTCGCTGCGGATTGCGCGAGCAAGAATCTCAATGCAAAGTAAAAATAAATATGCAGACAAAGGATCACCTTGTCTTACACCTTTCTGAATAGAAAAATATCCAGTTGATACTTGTCCATTGAAAACACAACTTTGAGCCTTATTATAAATTATTTTCACCCATTTACAAAATATCGGTCCAAAACCAAAGGCTACTAAGACCTTTTGTAAAAACATGTGTGAAACCGAGTCAAACGCTTTTTCAAAATCTATCGCTAACAAATAAGCAGGTATTTTATTTTGAGTTGTATGAAAGATCATGTCGTCAATTAACCGAATAGCTTCACCTATTTTCTTCCCTTTAGATATCCCACCTGATCAATCCAAATAACTTCTGGTAATACTTTTTTAATTCTTGTTGAAAGAGCTTTTGTTAAAATCTTGTAGTCCACATTAAGTAAGGAAATGGGTCTGTAGTTTTTAATTTGTAACGGATCTTTGCCTTCTTTATGAATTAAAGTAATTACTGCCTGTTTTTGTGAGTGGGAGAGTTCTCCCTCACAAAAGGATTCATTCAAAGCATCGACCACTACGTCTCCTATTACCGGCCAACATAATGAATAAAATTCAACACTTAAACCATCGTTACCTGGTGTTTTGTTAAATTTCATTTCTTTCAAAACTGCCATACATGCCCTCTCTGTAACTTTCCCTTCACAAATATCCATAGAGTCTGGATTTAGTTTGGGTAGATTTGTGAAAAAAGCATCACTAGAATTGGAATCTACCGTGGAATGCGCATATAGTTTGCTATAAAACTTGTGTATTTCTTTAATTATATCTCTCTGATCAAAACTTATTTTCTCTTCATTTATCATTAGTTTTCTGATTACTGTTTTTCTCTTATTTGATTCCATCAATTGGGTAAAGTAATTAGTATTTGTTTCTCCTCTTTCAAAGTACGATGCTCTAGAACGAATTTTAAGTCCTTCATTAATATAATCATAGCATGCTTTTAATTCTCTTCGTTTCAGTTCTAAAGATGCAATCTTCTCATTATCTACTGCTTTCAAAAGATCTTCTTCAAGGGAGAGTATTTCTATTTCTAGACTCCCAATTTTTTCCTTTCTGAGCTTTGCTTTTTCTTTCGAATATTTTCTGATAAAACTGTTTATTTTCATTTTCAAAAAATCCCATAAAACTCTTTTACTTTCTATTTCTGTTTTATAGTCCTCTTTTAGTTCAATGATTGCGGTTTTCATTAACACGATGAACTTTCATCTTTACATAAACTATTATTAAATTTCCAATAAGATCCCTTGAATTTGATATCATTCGAAGGTAAATTAAGAAAGTTTAGTTGTACAGCTGAATGATCAGGAGCTATAGATGATATTATATTGCATTTTGATATTATTTCATCTAGTTTTTCGGATACAAACCAATAATCAAGTCGACTTTGCATAAAAGGATTGATTTGTCTATACGTAAATTGTTTTTTCATTCCATTTCGCACTCTCCAAATATCAATCAAATTTAATCTATCCACAAAATTTTCAAAGAGTCTACCAAATTTTGAGAGAACCTTTCGTTTACCAGTTCCCATGTAATCCAGGTTAAAATGGCTGATCATGTTGAAATCACCTCCTATTATTAGCTGATTATTTTTTCCATTAACCGTTGTAAGGGCTTTTTCAAACTCGAGTAAAAAATTAATTTGTTCTAATTCCTTCGAACGAACTGGGAAATATACATTGGCTATTGTAAGCCTTAACCCTTGTATAATGCACTCCATTATAATAAACCTACCATTATCATCTGCAATTACATTAATGACTTGAATATCTAGTTTAGAATCAAACAAAATAAGAACCCCTTTACTATGACTTGTCCCATGACTAAAATACGAACTACCATTCCATAGTGCCTTCCATTCGTTTTCTACTTCGTTGGTGCTATACGTTTCCTGTAAAAACACTATATCCGACCGTTTATCTTTACACCACATCAATATTTTCTGTCTCTTCAATTTTTCTCGAATTCCCTTAACGTTTAGAGAAAGGAAGTTACATACAAAAGATGTACTTATATTATCCATTGATTTTTAAAAATATTTCTGCCCTTTTCGTAATCAAATTTAAACATTGAATATTTAGCGGAGGACGGCGAAGCAAAGTAATATATCTGTTTCAAGTGATACCTCATGATACGAGAACAAGTTACACATTTACCTAAGAGACTGCGATTCCCGCAAAAAAAAATGAGAGTAACCCCACCAACACACACACAACAGCATACCCAAACATAATATACATACAACATTACAATTTAAAAAAAAAAAAAAAAAAATCCCTTAAAAAAAAAAAAAAAAAAAAAAAAACAACAACAACAACAACAACAACAACAACCAAACCTTAAAATTAAAAAAAAAAAAAACTACTCAAGAAAGTATTTATTTCCTGAGTAGTAGCTTTGCAAGACCTTCCCAAGCAAAGACTGCCCACAATTCACCCCCTCTTCCTTGAAATCAAATAATCAAAGTAAGAACCCGCCAATGTCCAACATACCCATTCCTCTTTTCTTTAACCTGTCAGTATCCGAAATAACGGTATAAAACAACTTATTGTCACAGCTTCTACTCGACCTTTATAAACAAAGTTATGCTATCAATATATACAGAAGAAGAAAAAAAAAAAAAAAAAAAAAAACTCCATTGTCTGATTTGAAAGTACGAGTCAGATCGACTTTTAAGTTTTGTTAAAGAATAACCTCCATTTGATAATAGGCGTATGATATATATTTTTTTTACCAATATAAATGTTTCTATACTTTTCAACGATACAACAGAACTCCTATTCGAAGGTTTAGTATTGAAGTTAATTCGTCAAACTATCAATGTCTATATTAAGAAGGCATAATATTTGTCAAGGGACTACCACCTTGAGTACCTAATGAGCACTTGTTATTCTTGAGTAATAATATTGTTAACATTCAAATACCTTTCTGCAGATAGACACGGCACGTATTAAATCGTAATACTCTTTGTCATACGATAAGTTCACTATGTGACTGGAAGAAAAAAAAAGGAAAAAAAAATCAATTTGGTTCAACAACTCATTCAAAGGTAGAATGCATGTGGCAATACTATAAAGACCTTGCCGTGTCAATTGACACGCCCTTCGTCTGACCATCGTGACCTTCGTTAACCCTAACCCACTTGTGCAACAACAAAACATTTCAAAAAGAACATGTGAACATTGTAACTCTAAACTCTTGCCACACAGGACAGTGTCAGAACTACAATGCACAGTTACAATGACAGTCAAGATGTGTTCTTAGGAAAAGTTAAATTTGGTTTAATTCAAGGGTATAATACCACAAGCATGCTCGTGACAATACTATAGAGACCTTGATTGTTGTCTCGCTCAGTATATTAAGCCTATCATTACAGATTACGCTTTAATCTTGCTAACTCATTTAGGAATGTGTATTATTCTTAAATTAGTGAAGGAGAATATTACTCCGTCTCTTCAATGTGTGCCTATCTAGAAAAAGGTCAGGCATGTATCACTTTTTAGAATTTAAGATTGAAAGGCATCCGCTTTATGTTCAAATTAACAATAAGCTTGGCATAATGTTAAAGAGCAAGACATACAATCAAGAATGTATCCTATTGCACTATTCGAAAATTCAGAAAATACCAAATTCCTCTTTTCTTTGATACGTCAGTATCTGGATCTAATAGGTATACACTTTAGCTTACTATCATGGATTTGTTTTTGTCTTGTTTTAAATAAACGTTTTAAAGACAAACAACTTAGAGTAATTGTCATAAGACATTCACCTATTGGTGATAAGCATACTGATCGAAAAACCTTTGTCTTTAACAATACCTTCATTGAGGAATGTGCCACTTTTCAAATGTCTTCGAATTATCAATGAGTGCATTTAGCATGTAATCAAACCGTCTTGATTATGACGGTCAAGTGACACGCCCAACGGCTGACCGACGTGACTTTCGTCAACCTTATAACCCACTTGTGCAACAACAAAACAATTCAAAAGAACATGTGAACATTACAACTCCAAACTCCTGTCATATAGGACAATGTCAGAATTACAATGCACAATTACAATGATAGTCAAGATGTGTTCTTAGGAAGAAAAAAAAATCAGTTTGGTTTAACAATTTATTGTACGTGACGATACTATAGCCTAAAGACCTTGCCGTGTCAAGTGACACGCCCTACGACTGACCGCCGTGACCTTCGTCAACCTTAACACACTTGTGCAACAACA
This sequence comes from Strongylocentrotus purpuratus, assembly GCF_000002235.5. Lineage (NCBI taxonomy): Eukaryota > Metazoa > Echinodermata > Echinoidea > Camarodonta > Strongylocentrotidae > Strongylocentrotus > Strongylocentrotus purpuratus. Next base: position 60,415 of record NW_022145150.1, on the reverse strand, counting down.
AAACATTTCAAAAGGACAACATGTGAACATTACGATTTTAAACTTATGTCCTATAGGACAATGTCAGAATTTCAATGCACAATTACAATGATAGCCAAGATGTGTTCTTAGGAAAAGTTCAATTTGGTTTAACAATTTATTCAAAGGTATAGTACCACAAGCATGCACGTGGCAATACTAAAAAGACTTTGAGTGTTGTCTAGAAAAAGATCAGGCATGTATCGCTTTTGGAATTTAAGATTGAAAGGCATCCACTTTATGTCCAAACATCAAGTTTGGCACGATGGTAAAGAGCAAGACATGCAATCGAGAATGTAACCTATTGCACCCTTCGAGTATTAAGACAATACCGAATTCCTCTTTTCTTTGATATATGTCAGTATCCAAATCTAATGGGCGTACACTTGAGCTTACTATCACGGATTTTTTTTTCTTCCTTTAAATAAATAAAACAACTTGCAATTGTTGTCATAAGACATTCACCCATTGGTGATAAGCATACTGATAAAAAAAAAACCTCATGTCTTCAACAATACATTCAGTGAGAAATGTGCCCCTGTTCAAATGTCTTTGAATTTTAAATGAGTGCATTGATCATGTAATCAAACCGTCTTGATTATGACGGTCAAGTGACACGCCCAACGGCTGACCGTCGTGACCTTCGTCAACATTAACCCACTTGTGCAACAACAAAACATTTCAAAAGAACATGCGAACATTATAATTTTAAAATCTTGTCATTTAGGAAAATGTCAGAATTACAATGCACAATTAGCATAGTCAAGATGTGTCCTTAGGAAAAGTTCAATTTGGTTTAACAATTTATTTAAAGGTATAATAGCTAATAACACAAGAATGCAAGTCGCATTACTATGTAGACATTAAGTATTGTCTCGCTCAGTACATTACGCCTATCAGTACAGTTTTACGCTTTAATCACTCTAATACATTAAGAAAAGTGTATTATTCTTAAATTAGTGAGGGACAGTATTGTTACTCCATCTCTCCAAAGTGTGTTGTTGTTTCTTGTTTGGGGTCTCTGGGTGTCCTGTGCGTCGCAGTCCGAATGGCTTGGACCTGCCCAAGACGTAATCAGGTTATTTTCAAACATGATTTTGTTCATTGAAGGTTTATGTCCAATCTTGTCATTTTTGTATTTGCACTGATGTGTGTTTAGATTTACTTATAATAGTTATAATTAATCGGGAGTCTTGCTTGAGGACACCGCGGTCATGATATTTGTTGATAATTTTCTCAATATTGTAATTATGTATTTTTTATTTTTGGATAGATCTATAGAATTATGTTTTTTTGATATTCTCACTTTCTTGTCACTGCACGCTCACCCTTCACTCCTTCACTCTTGCGCGCTCCATGTTAATATGTCACTCAAATTAAATGAATCCTGATGTTTTAATAGATGACCAAAATTTAATTGAACAAAATAGTGAATATTATACAATAAATGAATTTAATAAGAAGATTGATTTCGATTTTAATATTATTCATGATCAATCTACCTTAAGACCAACTAATAACATTAGTAATCAATTTAGTCTACTTCATATAAATGCTCGAAGTTTGAATAACAATTTTCTTCCTTTTGAAATATTAATGGACTCTATTAATAATTTTCCCTTTTCGGCCATTGGCATCACAGAAACGTGGTTACATGAAAATTCACCCGAAATGTTTAATCTTTATAATTATGAAATGATACGTAAAGACCGTAAGAATGGTAGAGGAGGAGGTGTTGCCATATACATAAATAATACATTTATTTTCAAAATTCGAACTGATATAGAAATTGAAGGTTCCGAAAGTTTATTTATAGAAGTTAGTGTGAGTAAAAGTAAAAATATGATAATAGGAACTATTTATAGACCACCAACTAGTGATGTAGATACTTTCATAAATCAAATAGATTCCGTTTTGAATAAGATATCGCAGGAAAATAAACATATATATTTAATGGGTGATTATAATTTAGACTTAGTTAATAAAACAAACAATAATATATTGAAATTTTGTAATACTATGTTATTATATTCTTGTTATCCCCATATTTCTAAACCTACTAGAATTGATAATGTAACAATAAGTGAAACATTAATTGATAATATATTCTCAAATGTCATACATGCAGAACATTTAAATGGTATTCTGTACTCAGATATATCAGATCATCTACCTATTTTTGTTATATGCTATAATGTCATTAGTGAGAAAACTAGGAAAAATATTTTCGTTAAAAAGAGGAAAGAAACAGAACAAACTATTGATTCTTTAATTTCTGATTTGTCCAAAGAACAGTGGCGCGAGATATTCTCGGTTGAAGATGCTAATTTATCATATCAAAACTTTTTGCATAAACTCTCTTTTTATATAGATAAGAATATGCCATTTATTAAAAAAAAAGATAATATAAGTATAAAACAGCCATGGATTACTCGGGGGTTAATGAAATCAATTTTAACTCGCAATCGTTTGTATAAAATATCATTGCGTAAACCAACTGCTCAGAATAAAGATAGATATAAACATTATAGAAATAGATTAACAACTTTAATTCGTGTATCACGTAAACGGTATTATTCAAATAAAATAGAATCTAATCAAGGGAATGTAAAGGTATTATGGCAAACAATTAATGATCTCTTAAAAACTAAAAAGAAAGTATGCTCTGATATGATAGTTGAAAGTGGTAATGAAATCACGGACCCTCATTCAATTGCTACTGCTTTCAATAACTATTTTGTTAGTATAGGTCCACGTTTAGCCTCGACAATACACTCAAATGAAAACTTTAAGGATTATTTATTTGATGCTAATGAAAATTCATTATTTTTTATTCCAGTGAATGAAAATGAAATATTAGAGATAGTTGGATCGTTTAAGATGAGTAGATCATGCGGTTATGATGGAATAAGTGTGTATTTATTAAAGAAAATTATTTATTGTTTGGCCTCTCCCCTAGTTCATATTTGTAATTTATCACTATCGACAGGCATTTTCCCGGACTCCTTAAAGATAGCCAAAGTGATTCCTATTCATAAAAAAGATGATTTAACTCAAATAAAAAATTATCGCCCTATCTCGCTATTGCCGGTCATTTCCAAGATTTTAGAAAAAATTGTTTATAAACGCCTTTATTCTTTTTTACAAGAAAATAATACTCTTATTTGCAATCAGTTTGGATTCCGAAAAGGTTTTTCTACTGATTATGCTTTGATACAATCTTGTGATAAAATAACTCAAACACTTAATAATAAGGAACATATAATTGGGGTTTTTATGGACCTGTCAAAAGCTTTTGACACCATGAATCATAACATTTTGTTGCAAAAACTTACTCATTATGGTATACGAGGCACAGCCTTAAACTTGTTTAAGAATTATTTAGTTAATCGAAAGCAATTTGTTTCATTTCAGTCAGTTAATTCCCCTAACTTAAATGTGTTATGTGGTGTTCCACAAGGATCAATTTTAGGCCCCCTTCTTTTTCTTATTTATATTAATGACATAGTAAAGTCATCACCACTTCTTACTTACGTGCTTTTCGCAGATGACACCAACATATTTTATTCTCATAAATGCTTGAATACTCTAATTTATACTCTCAATAATGAATTAGTTAAAATCTCAACATGGTTTAAATGCAATAAATTGTCACTTAATTTAGATAAAACATGTTTTATAAATTTGTGTGCTTCCCAAACACACTTTGATCAGGTTATAAACATTGTTATTGATGATATTTCTATAGTTAAAAGGAAATCGACAAAATTTTTAGGTATAACTTTGGATTCAAAGCTTACTTGGAATAATCATGTAAATAATATTACAACATCAATTTCAAGGGCAGTTGGGGTAATTGGTAAAATGAGGGATCTTGTACCCGAGAAAATACTTTATACATTATATAATGCATTAGTGTTACCTTATTTTACATACTGTAATGTAGTTTGGGGGAACTGTAGTATAACTAAGATTAATATAATTTTTCTCTTGCAAAAAAGAGCACTTAGGATTTGTACTCGTTCTAATTACTTAGCTCATACAAATCCGTTATTTTATAGATTAAACATTTTAAAAGTGAGTGATTTGCACTTATATCAAACAGCAATCTGTATGTTTAAATACACACAAAATTCACTTCCTCTTTTTCATGACGTATTTATTCCTAATTCCCATGTTCACTCATATCCAACGCGTAATTGTACTGATTTTCATTTACACAATCCTAAAACTTTGTTAGCACTTAAGTCCATAAGATATCACGGTCCAGACATTTGGAATGCACTCCCTAGACATATTAAACAGTGTACATCTCTCTATTCATTTAAAGCTACACTAAAAAAAAACATTATTTCACAATATAATGTATAAAGGTTTTTAAAAAAAAAAAAAAAAAAAAAAATTTTAAAGCGTTTTTTCTAAAACTTTAGAAACTACATTAAATTTTGGTCTGACGTTACATAGTAATACTGATGATTCAACATTTTGGCGCTTGAGGACACTTGCACTTGCACACACACGCACCACTTGCACCCTTGTTTTTGTTTAGTTTCTCTCTTATCTCTGTCATTAACGTATAATTAGTAGCCATATAAATATGAGATTCATATGCTAATTCTATAATTATTTATATTGAATACAACTGTCTATATTCACATTTAATTGTAATATATATCATTTGAGTATCATGGCCCCCTCTTCTTGTTAATTTGCCAATATTTCACATCTCATTTTTATTTTAGCTCGGTTGACCGTCTACTCAAGCTTTTGCTTATAACGGCGACCTTCTGCTTTCTTTCTTTATACACGCAATGGCCCAACGTATAAGTTTACTCTTACTCATGTATTATACATTTGTTTCTATATTTTGTATATTGTTTGCATACCTTATGTTTTATATAATTATCCATATTTGTTGTATAACTGATTTGTTTGATTGCAGAAAATAAAGTCTTTGAAATGAAATGAAATGAAAAAGTAAACCTAACTAGAAAAAGGTCAATCGTGTATCACTTTTGGAATTTGGGAATTTGAAAGGCATCCACTTAATGTCCAAACAACAAGCTTGGCACAGTGGTAATGAGCGAGACCTGCACTTAAAATTGCAACTTACTTCGTCAACCTTAACCCACTTGTGCAACAACAAAACATTTCAAAAGAACCTGTGAATTTTATGGTTTGAGTCTCTTGACATATAGGATAATGACATAATTATAATTCAAAATAAGCATAGTCAAGATGTGTCCTTAAGAAAAGTTCAAGTCGGTTTTTCTTACAACTCATTCAAGGTTCATTTAATGCTCTTTTCTTCCTTTTAATCTTCTTTTCCTGTTACAATAATATATTCCACACAAAAAGTATCCTTTCGTTCTTGTTGTTATTATTATGTTATCATGATGGGTATCAACATTCTATTTTTCATATAACATGTGTGTGTCCTATGTTTTGATGAAATTAATCAGGATTCATTTCTGTTTTTTTCTTTTTTTTCTTCTTTCCCCCCTTTTTTTTTTGCTTTTTTGCTTTCACTTACTTTACCTTCTATCTAAAATAAAATAGGCTTAAATACAAGTGATTAAACATAAACAATGCCAATTCATTTCATTCAATCTAGTGGCATTACAAATAAAATCTCGCAACGGCCTATATTTTCGCTGAAGCAAATCGACCCTTACACATAAACATGCACATGGATACACATTCATATTTTGAGAAAGCCTTTCCTATATTTGATGAAAACAATTTTTTTTCTTTCTTTCTCAAATATACAACAACAAAAAAAAGCAATTTTCATACCATGATTGCAGCATTTCCGCTTTCGTAGACATCATTATTGGTTGTGTCTTTATTGTCAATGAAGGCGATCTGGATAGATTTCCAATGTACTTAGGTCAGCTAGTCGTTCCAACAATACTTGTGCTGATGGTTTCTTACTTTCTTCCCATACTGGTAGTTGCTTTCATTTCTCCTTTCTCCTCTCCTTCTCTTCCCTTATAATAATATCCAAATCTTGTCGGTGCAATATCATCGTTTCTCAACCACAAAGAGTATGTTGCCATAATAAACATTTTTAAATTATATCTTGTAGCTTTTAGAATATTGGTTTCTTCTGCTCCTGATGATCATAACGACATAATTATCACAATCTCATTTTCTCCTACTGACGCCCTACTTCTCTCCTACTGATGACCCCTGTATATCCGTCTCCATCGCTAGTGACTTCGGTACTCCTGCCACGGGCATTCCTTTCCTGTGCATCTCTCCTGTAGTCTTCTTCGGGGTGGATTGGTCCCGGGTCCCCTGTGTTACCTCGTTTTTCTCGAATTCGTCCACAAACCTTGGCTGGTCTTTCATCGGCATCCACACATGGTCAATATAAAGCTTTGTTGGCTCTGTTCTTGAAAAGTAAGCGAGTTTCCCCGCATTCCTCGCTGTCTTTAACGCTGCAATTTGGCTCTGCCGGATCAATCTCACCCTTTTCGAAAGGTCGTCCGTGATGAATATCTTCGTTCCTTTTAATAGTTTAGCTCTTCGTTGAATCTCTACCTTGTCTTTATAGCGAAGGTAACGGGCTTTTATTGGCTTTGGCGATGATGAGGGTCCGCTCCGAACACGATGTATTCACTGATACTCAATCTTATCTACTTCGTGTTCCGTAAATTGTAGTTTCGTTATCATAAATTCTTTCATGACCTTTTCAACGTTTTCCCTCTCTCCTTCCTTTTGTATCTTTTCTGGTATGTTGAGGAACACCAAATTCTCTCTTGCTGCATACGTTTCAACTCTGTCCAGTTCTTCCTTATACTCTTTCTCAGTAGTATTCATTTCTTCCTTCATTTTCTTCATTTCCTTTTTCAGGTCCGCGATATCTTTAGAGTTGTATTCAACGGTGTTCACTATCTCTGCAAACTGTTCGCGAATTTGTTTCACTTCATTCATTATATTCCTTTCCAGTTCCGCAAAACTTGTTCCAAATTTTTCTTGAAGTTTCCGGGTTTGCTCGTCATTCATTTGCTGGATGACTGGTATAAGGCTTGAAACCTCAGAAGAGACGGGGCTAGTCGGAGTCGTTGAAGGGCGGGGTCGCTTGCCGCCACCAGAAGCCATATTTCTGGTGTCTCGGTTGGCTGGCATGAGTTTCTTACGGTGAAATGTTCCTTATTCAAAATACACGTGGGTGAATTGTGGGCGAGCCGCTTGCGCGAGGTGTGTCTTCACTCGACGAAGGTCATATCGAAACAGCCGGCAATGACAGTATATACGCGATTTAATCGTTTTCTTTACATATCGCAAGAAATAATGATGAGAGAGATAAACCGATGTCAAGAACAGATAGAGAAGCTCAAGCGCAACATAATGATACCTCTAAGAAGTCCATGGCTTTCTTTTTAAGAAAGATATTTGCAAATGTAAAACATGCTTCAAATGGCTCTTTTATAGCGCAAAATGACAGTCTATACGCAATTTAATCGTTTTCTTTTGATTGCGCAAGAAATAAAGATGAGAGAGATAAACCGATGTCAAGAACAGATAGAGAAGCTCAAGCGCAACATAATGATACCTCTTAGAAGTCCATGGCTTTCTTTTTAAGAAAGATATTTGCAAATGTAAAACATGCTTCAAATGGCTCTTTTATAGCGCAAAATGACAGTATATACGCGATTTAATCGTTTTCTTTACATATCGCAAGAAATAATGATGAGAGAGATAAACCGATGTCAAGAACAGGTAGAGAAGCTCAAGCGCAACATCATTATTTCTTGCGATATGTAAAGAAAACGATTAAATCGCGTATATACTGTCATTTTGCGCTATAAAAGAGCCATTTGAAGCATGTTTTACATTTGCAAATTCTTAAAAAGAAAGCCATGGACTTCTAAGAGGTATCATTATGTTGCGCTTGAGCTTCTCTATCTGTTCTTGACATCGGTTTATCTCTCTCATCATTATTTCTTGCGCAATCGAAAGAAAACGATTAAATTGCGTATAGACTGTCATTTTGCGCTATAAAAGAGCCATTTGAAGCATGTTTTACATTTGCAAATATCTTTCTTAAAACGAAAGCCATGGACTTCTAAGAGGTATCATTATGTTGCGCTTGAGCTTCTCTATCTGTTCTTGACATCGGTTTATCTCTCTCATCTTTATTTCTTGCGCAATCAAAAGAAAACGATTAAATTGCGTATAGACTGTCATTTTGCGCTATAAAAGAGCCATTTGAAGCATGTTTTACATTTGCAAATATCTTTCTTAAAAAGAAAGCCATGGACTTCTAAGAGGTATCATTATGTTGCGCTTGAGCTTCTCTATCTGTTCTTGACATCGGTTTATCTCTCTCATCTTTATTTCTTGCGCAATCGAAAGAAAACGAATTAATCGCGTATAGACTGTCATTTTGCGCTATAAAAGAGCCATTTGAAGCATGTTTTACATTTGCAAATATCTTTCTTAAAAATAAAGCCATGGGCTTCTAAGAGGTATCATTATGTTGCGCTTGAGCTTCTCTATCTGTTCTTGACATCGGTTTATCTCTCTCATCATTATTTCTTGCGCAATCAAAAGAAAACGATTAAACCGCGTATATACTGTCATTTTGCGCTATAAAAGAGCCATTTGAAGCATGTTTTACATTTGCAAATATCTTTCTTAAAAAGAAAGCCATGGACTTCTAAGAGGTATCATTATGTTGCGCTTGAGCTTCTCTATCTGTTCTTGACATCGGTTTATCTCTCTCATCTTTATTTCTTGCGCAATCAAAAGAAAACGATTAAATCGCGTATAGACTGTCATTTTGCGCTATAAAAGAGCCATTTGAAGCATGTTTTACATTTGCAAATATCTTTCTTAAAAAGAAAGCCATGGACTTCTAAGAGGTATCATTATGTTGCGCTTGAGCTTCTCTATCTGTTCTTGACATCGGTTTATCTCTCTCATCATTATTTCTTGCGCAATCGAAAGAACACGATTAAATCGCGTATATACTGTCATTTTGCGCTATAAAAGAGCCTATTTGAAGCATGTTTTACATTTGCAAATATCTTTCTTAAAAAGAAAGCCATGGACTTCTAAGAGGTATCATTATGTTGCGCTTGAGCTTCTCTATCTGTTCTTGACATCGGTTTATCTCTCTCATCATTATTTCTTGCGCAATCGAAAGAACACGATTAAATCGCGTATATACTGTCATTTTGCGCTATAAAAGAGCCTATTTGAAGCATGTTTTACATTTGCAAATATCTTTCTTAAAAAGAAAGCCATGGACTTCTAAGAGGTATCATTATGTTGCGCTTGAGCTTCTCTATCTGTTCTTGACATCGGTTTATCTCTCTCATCATTATTTCTTGCGCAATCGAAAGAACACGATTAAATCGCGTATATACTGTCATTTTGCGCTATAAAAGAGCCTATTTGAAGCATGTTTTACATTTGCAAATATCTTTCTTAAAAAGAAAGCCATGGACTTCTAAGAGGTATCATTATGTTGCGCTTGAGCTTCTCTATCTGTTCTTGACATCGGTTTATCTCTCTCATCATTATTTCTTGCGCAATCGAAAGAACACGATTAAATCGCGTATATACTGTCATTTTGCGCTATAAAAGAGCCTATTTGAAGCATGTTTTACATTTGCAAATATCTTTCTTAAAAAGAAAGCCATGGACTTCTAAGAGGTATCATTATGTTGCGCTTGAGCTTCTCTATCTGTTCTTGACATCGGTTTATCTCTCTCATCATTATTTCTTGCGCAATCGAAAGAACACGATTAAATCGCGTATATACTGTCATTTTGCGCTATAAAAGAGCCTATTTGAAGCATGTTTTACATTTGCAAATATCTTTCTTAAAAAGAAAGCCATGGACTTCTAAGAGGTATCATTATGTTGCGCTTGAGCTTCTCTATCTGTTCTTGACATCGGTTTATCTCTCTCATCATTATTTCTTGCGCAATCGAAAGAACACGATTAAATCGCGTATATACTGTCATTTTGCGCTATAAAAGAGCCTATTTGAAGCATGTTTTACATTTGCAAATATCTTTCTTAAAAAGAAAGCCATGGACTTCTAAGAGGTATCATTATGTTGCGCTTGAGCTTCTCTATCTGTTCTTGACATCGGTTTATCTCTCTCATCATTATTTCTTGCGCAATCGAAAGAACACGATTAAATCGCGTATATACTGTCATTTTGCGCTATAAAAGAGCCTATTTGAAGCATGTTTTACATTTGCAAATATCTTTCTTAAAAAGAAAGCCATGGACTTCTAAGAGGTATCATTATGTTGCGCTTGAGCTTCTCTATCTGTTCTTGACATCGGTTTATCTCTCTCATCATTATTTCTTGCGCAATCGAAAGAACACGATTAAATCGCGTATATACTGTCATTTTGCGCTATAAAAGAGCCTATTTGAAGCATGTTTTACATTTGCAAATATCTTTCTTAAAAAGAAAGCCATGGACTTCTAAGAGGTATCATTATGTTGCGCTTGAGCTTCTCTATCTGTTCTTGACATCGGTTTATCTCTCTCATCATTATTTCTTGCGCAATCGAAAGAACACGATTAAATCGCGTATATACTGTCATTTTGCGCTATAAAAGAGCCTATTTGAAGCATGTTTTACATTTGCAAATATCTTTCTTAAAAAGAAAGCCATGGACTTCTAAGAGGTATCATTATGTTGCGCTTGAGCTTCTCTATCTGTTCTTGACATCGGTTTATCTCTCTCATCATTATTTCTTGCGCAATCGAAAGAAAACGATTAAATCGCGTATATACTGTCATTTTGCGCTATAAAAGAGCCTATTTGAAGCATGTTTTACATTTGCAAATATCTTTCTTAAAAAGAAAGCCATGGACTTCTAAGAGGTATCATTATGTTGCGCTTGAGCTTCTCTATCTGTTCTTGACATCGGTTTATCTCTCTCATCATTATTTCTTGCGCAATCGAAAGAACACGATTAAATCGCGTATATACTGTCATTTTGCGCTATAAAAGAGCCTATTTGAAGCATGTTTTACATTTGCAAATATCTTTCTTAAAAAGAAAGCCATGGACTTCTAAGAGGTATCATTATGTTGCGCTTGAGCTTCTCTATCTGTTCTTGACATCGGTTTATCTCTCTCATCATTATTTCTTGCGCAATCGAAAGAACACGATTAAATCGCGTATATACTGTCATTTTGCGCTATAAAAGAGCCTATTTGAAGCATGTTTTACATTTGCAAATATCTTTCTTAAAAAGAAAGCCATGGACTTCTAAGAGGTATCATTATGTTGCGCTTGAGCTTCTCTATCTGTTCTTGACATCGGTTTATCTCTCTCATCATTATTTCTTGCGCAATCGAAAGAACACGATTAAATCGCGTATATACTGTCATTTTGCGCTATAAAAGAGCCTATTTGAAGCATGTTTTACATTTGCAAATATCTTTCTTAAAAAGAAAGCCATGGACTTCTAAGAGGTATCATTATGTTGCGCTTGAGCTTCTCTATCTGTTCTTGACATCGGTTTATCTCTCTCATCATTATTTCTTGCGCAATCGAAAGAACACGATTAAATCGCGTATATACTGTCATTTTGCGCTATAAAAGAGCCTATTTGAAGCATGTTTTACATTTGCAAATATCTTTCTTAAAAAGAAAGCCATGGACTTCTAAGAGGTATCATTATGTTGCGCTTGAGCTTCTCTATCTGTTCTTGACATCGGTTTATCTCTCTCATCATTATTTCTTGCGCAATCGAAAGAAAACGATTAAATCGCGTATATACTGTCATTTTGCGCTATAAAAGAGCCTATTTGAAGCATGTTTTACATTTGCAAATATCTTTCTTAAAAAGAAAGCCATGGACTTCTAAGAGGTATCATTATGTTGCGCTTGAGCTTCTCTATCTGTTCTTGACATCGGTTTATCTCTCTCATCATTATTTCTTGCGCAATCGAAAGAACACGATTAAATCGCGTATATACTGTCATTTTGCGCTATAAAAGAGCCTATTTGAAGCATGTTTTACATTTGCAAATATCTTTCTTAAAAAGAAAGCCATGGACTTCTAAGAGGTATCATTATGTTGCGCTTGAGCTTCTCTATCTGTTCTTGACATCGGTTTATCTCTCTCATCATTATTTCTTGCGCAATCGAAAGAACACGATTAAATCGCGTATATACTGTCATTTTGCGCTATAAAAGAGCCTATTTGAAGCATGTTTTACATTTGCAAATATCTTTCTTAAAAAGAAAGCCATGGACTTCTAAGAGGTATCATTATGTTGCGCTTGAGCTTCTCTATCTGTTCTTGACATCGGTTTATCTCTCTCATCATTATTTCTTGCGCAATCGAAAGAAAACGATTAAATCGCGTATATACTGTCATTTTGCGCTATAAAAGAGCCTATTTGAAGCATGTTTTACATTTGCAAATATCTTTCTTAAAAAGAAAGCCATGGACTTCTAAGAGGTATCATTATGTTGCGCTTGAGCTTCTCTATCTGTTCTTGACATCGGTTTATCTCTCTCATCATTATTTCTTGCGCAATCGAAAGAACACGATTAAATCGCGTATATACTGTCATTTTGCGCTATAAAAGAGCCTATTTGAAGCATGTTTTACATTTGCAAATATCTTTCTTAAAAAGAAAGCCATGGACTTCTAAGAGGTATCATTATGTTGCGCTTGAGCTTCTCTATCTGTTCTTGACATCGGTTTATCTCTCTCATCATTATTTCTTGCGCAATCGAAAGAACACGATTAAATCGCGTATATACTGTCATTTTGCGCTATAAAAGAGCCTATTTGAAGCATGTTTTACATTTGCAAATATCTTTCTTAAAAAGAAAGCCATGGACTTCTAAGAGGTATCATTATGTTGCGCTTGAGCTTCTCTATCTGTTCTTGACATCGGTTTATCTCTCTCATCATTATTTCTTGCGCAATCGAAAGAACACGATTAAATCGCGTATATACTGTCATTTTGCGCTATAAAAGAGCCTATTTGAAGCATGTTTTACATTTGCAAATATCTTTCTTAAAAAGAAAGCCATGGACTTCTAAGAGGTATCATTATGTTGCGCTTGAGCTTCTCTATCTGTTCTTGACATCGGTTTATCTCTCTCATCATTATTTCTTGCGCAATCGAAAGAACACGATTAAATCGCGTATATACTGTCATTTTGCGCTATAAAAGAGCCTATTTGAAGCATGTTTTACATTTGCAAATATCTTTCTTAAAAAGAAAGCCATGGACTTCTAAGAGGTATCATTATGTTGCGCTTGAGCTTCTCTATCTGTTCTTGACATCGGTTTATCTCTCTCATCATTATTTCTTGCGCAATCGAAAGAACACGATTAAATCGCGTATATACTGTCATTTTGCGCTATAAAAGAGCCTATTTGAAGCATGTTTTACATTTGCAAATATCTTTCTTAAAAAGAAAGCCATGGACTTCTAAGAGGTATCATTATGTTGCGCTTGAGCTTCTCTATCTGTTCTTGACATCGGTTTATCTCTCTCATCATTATTTCTTGCGCAATCGAAAGAACACGATTAAATCGCGTATATACTGTCATTTTGCGCTATAAAAGAGCCTATTTGAAGCATGTTTTACATTTGCAAATATCTTTCTTAAAAAGAAAGCCATGGACTTCTAAGAGGTATCATTATGTTGCGCTTGAGCTTCTCTATCTGTTCTTGACATCGGTTTATCTCTCTCATCATTATTTCTTGCGCAATCGAAAGAACACGATTAAATCGCGTATATACTGTCATTTTGCGCTATAAAAGAGCCTATTTGAAGCATGTTTTACATTTGCAAATATCTTTCTTAAAAAGAAAGCCATGGACTTCTAAGAGGTATCATTATGTTGCGCTTGAGCTTCTCTATCTGTTCTTGACATCGGTTTATCTCTCTCATCATTATTTCTTGCGCAATCGAAAGAACACGATTAAATCGCGTATATACTGTCATTTTGCGCTATAAAAGAGCCTATTTGAAGCATGTTTTACATTTGCAAATATCTTTCTTAAAAAGAAAGCCATGGACTTCTAAGAGGTATCATTATGTTGCGCTTGAGCTTCTCTATCTGTTCTTGACATCGGTTTATCTCTCTCATCATTATTTCTTGCGCAATCGAAAGAACACGATTAAATCGCGTATATACTGTCATTTTGCGCTATAAAAGAGCCTATTTGAAGCATGTTTTACATTTGCAAATATCTTTCTTAAAAAGAAAGCCATGGACTTCTAAGAGGTATCATTATGTTGCGCTTGAGCTTCTCTATCTGTTCTTGACATCGGTTTATCTCTCTCATCATTATTTCTTGCGCAATCGAAAGAACACGATTAAATCGCGTATATACTGTCATTTTGCGCTATAAAAGAGCCTATTTGAAGCATGTTTTACATTTGCAAATATCTTTCTTAAAAAGAAAGCCATGGACTTCTAAGAGGTATCATTATGTTGCGCTTGAGCTTCTCTATCTGTTCTTGACATCGGTTTATCTCTCTCATCATTATTTCTTGCGCAATCGAAAGAACACGATTAAATCGCGTATATACTGTCATTTTGCGCTATAAAAGAGCCTATTTGAAGCATGTTTTACATTTGCAAATATCTTTCTTAAAAAGAAAGCCATGGACTTCTAAGAGGTATCATTATGTTGCGCTTGAGCTTCTCTATCTGTTCTTGACATCGGTTTATCTCTCTCATCATTATTTCTTGCGCAATCGAAAGAACACGATTAAATCGCGTATATACTGTCATTTTGCGCTATAAAAGAGCCTATTTGAAGCATGTTTTACATTTGCAAATATCTTTCTTAAAAAGAAAGCCATGGACTTCTAAGAGGTATCATTATGTTGCGCTTGAGCTTCTCTATCTGTTCTTGACATCGGTTTATCTCTCTCATCATTATTTCTTGCGCAATCGAAAGAACACGATTAAATCGCGTATATACTGTCATTTTGCGCTATAAAAGAGCCTATTTGAAGCATGTTTTACATTTGCAAATATCTTTCTTAAAAAGAAAGCCATGGACTTCTAAGAGGTATCATTATGTTGCGCTTGAGCTTCTCTATCTGTTCTTGACATCGGTTTATCTCTCTCATCATTATTTCTTGCGCAATCGAAAGAACACGATTAAATCGCGTATATACTGTCATTTTGCGCTATAAAAGAGCCTATTTGAAGCATGTTTTACATTTGCAAATATCTTTCTTAAAAAGAAAGCCATGGACTTCTAAGAGGTATCATTATGTTGCGCTTGAGCTTCTCTATCTGTTCTTGACATCGGTTTATCTCTCTCATCATTATTTCTTGCGCAATCGAAAGAACACGATTAAATCGCGTATATACTGTCATTTTGCGCTATAAAAGAGCCTATTTGAAGCATGTTTTACATTTGCAAATATCTTTCTTAAAAAGAAAGCCATGGACTTCTAAGAGGTATCATTATGTTGCGCTTGAGCTTCTCTATCTGTTCTTGACATCGGTTTATCTCTCTCATCATTATTTCTTGCGCAATCGAAAGAACACGATTAAATCGCGTATATACTGTCATTTTGCGCTATAAAAGAGCCTATTTGAAGCATGTTTTACATTTGCAAATATCTTTCTTAAAAAGAAAGCCATGGACTTCTAAGAGGTATCATTATGTTGCGCTTGAGCTTCTCTATCTGTTCTTGACATCGGTTTATCTCTCTCATCATTATTTCTTGCGCAATCAAAAGAAAACGATTAAATCGCGTATATACTGTCATTTTGCGCTATAAAAGAGCCTATTTGAAGCATGTTTTACATTTGCAAATATCTTTCTTAAAAAGAAAGCCATGGACTTCTAAGAGGTATCATTATGTTGCGCTTGAGCTTCTCTATCTGTTCTTGACATCGGTTTATCTCTCTCATCATTATTTCTTGCGCAATCGAAAGAACACGATTAAATCGCGTATATACTGTCATTTTGCGCTATAAAAGAGCCTATTTGAAGCATGTTTTACATTTGCAAATATCTTTCTTAAAAAGAAAGCCATGGACTTCTAAGAGGTATCATTATGTTGCGCTTGAGCTTCTCTATCTGTTCTTGACATCGGTTTATCTCTCTCATCATTATTTCTTGCGCAATCAAAAGAAAACGATTAAATCGCGTATATACTGTCATTTTGCGCTATAAAAGAGCCTATTTGAAGCATGTTTTACATTTGCAAATATCTTTCTTAAAAAGAAAGCCATGGACTTCTAAGAGGTATCATTATGTTGCGCTTGAGCTTCTCTATCTGTTCTTGACATCGGTTTATCTCTCTCATCATTATTTCTTGCGCAATCGAAAGAACACGATTAAATCGCGTATATACTGTCATTTTGCGCTATAAAAGAGCCTATTTGAAGCATGTTTTACATTTGCAAATATCTTTCTTAAAAAGAAAGCCATGGACTTCTAAGAGGTATCATTATGTTGCGCTTGAGCTTCTCTATCTGTTCTTGACATCGGTTTATCTCTCTCATCATTATTTCTTGCGCAATCGAAAGAACACGATTAAATCGCGTATATACTGTCATTTTGCGCTATAAAAGAGCCTATTTGAAGCATGTTTTACATTTGCAAATATCTTTCTTAAAAAGAAAGCCATGGACTTCTAAGAGGTATCATTATGTTGCGCTTGAGCTTCTCTATCTGTTCTTGACATCGGTTTATCTCTCTCATCATTATTTCTTGCGCAATCGAAAGAACACGATTAAATCGCGTATATACTGTCATTTTGCGCTATAAAAGAGCCTATTTGAAGCATGTTTTACATTTGCAAATATCTTTCTTAAAAAGAAAGCCATGGACTTCTAAGAGGTATCATTATGTTGCGCTTGAGCTTCTCTATCTGTTCTTGACATCGGTTTATCTCTCTCATCATTATTTCTTGCGCAATCGAAAGAACACGATTAAATCGCGTATATACTGTCATTTTGCGCTATAAAAGAGCCTATTTGAAGCATGTTTTACATTTGCAAATATCTTTCTTAAAAAGAAAGCCATGGACTTCTAAGAGGTATCATTATGTTGCGCTTGAGCTTCTCTATCTGTTCTTGACATCGGTTTATCTCTCTCATCATTATTTCTTGCGCAATCGAAAGAAAACGATTAAATCGCGTATATACTGTCATTTTGCGCTATAAAAGAGCCTATTTGAAGCATGTTTTACATTTGCAAATATCTTTCTTAAAAAGAAAGCCATGGACTTCTAAGAGGTATCATTATGTTGCGCTTGAGCTTCTCTATCTGTTCTTGACATCGGTTTATCTCTCTCATCATTATTTCTTGCGCAATCGAAAGAACACGATTAAATCGCGTATATACTGTCATTTTGCGCTATAAAAGAGCCTATTTGAAGCATGTTTTACATTTGCAAATATCTTTCTTAAAAAGAAAGCCATGGACTTCTAAGAGGTATCATTATGTTGCGCTTGAGCTTCTCTATCTGTTCTTGACATCGGTTTATCTCTCTCATCATTATTTCTTGCGCAATCGAAAGAACACGATTAAATCGCGTATATACTGTCATTTTGCGCTATAAAAGAGCCTATTTGAAGCATGTTTTACATTTGCAAATATCTTTCTTAAAAAGAAAGCCATGGACTTCTAAGAGGTATCATTATGTTGCGCTTGAGCTTCTCTATCTGTTCTTGACATCGGTTTATCTCTCTCATCATTATTTCTTGCGCAATCGAAAGAACACGATTAAATCGCGTATATACTGTCATTTTGCGCTATAAAAGAGCCTATTTGAAGCATGTTTTACATTTGCAAATATCTTTCTTAAAAAGAAAGCCATGGACTTCTAAGAGGTATCATTATGTTGCGCTTGAGCTTCTCTATCTGTTCTTGACATCGGTTTATCTCTCTCATCATTATTTCTTGCGCAATCGAAAGAACACGATTAAATCGCGTATATACTGTCATTTTGCGCTATAAAAGAGCCTATTTGAAGCATGTTTTACATTTGCAAATATCTTTCTTAAAAAGAAAGCCATGGACTTCTAAGAGGTATCATTATGTTGCGCTTGAGCTTCTCTATCTGTTCTTGACATCGGTTTATCTCTCTCATCATTATTTCTTGCGCAATCGAAAGAACACGATTAAATCGCGTATATACTGTCATTTTGCGCTATAAAAGAGCCTATTTGAAGCATGTTTTACATTTGCAAATATCTTTCTTAAAAAGAAAGCCATGGACTTCTAAGAGGTATCATTATGTTGCGCTTGAGCTTCTCTATCTGTTCTTGACATCGGTTTATCTCTCTCATCATTATTTCTTGCGCAATCGAAAGAACACGATTAAATCGCGTATATACTGTCATTTTGCGCTATAAAAGAGCCTATTTGAAGCATGTTTTACATTTGCAAATATCTTTCTTAAAAAGAAAGCCATGGACTTCTAAGAGGTATCATTATGTTGCGCTTGAGCTTCTCTATCTGTTCTTGACATCGGTTTATCTCTCTCATCATTATTTCTTGCGCAATCGAAAGAACACGATTAAATCGCGTATATACTGTCATTTTGCGCTATAAAAGAGCCTATTTGAAGCATGTTTTACATTTGCAAATATCTTTCTTAAAAAGAAAGCCATGGACTTCTAAGAGGTATCATTATGTTGCGCTTGAGCTTCTCTATCTGTTCTTGACATCGGTTTATCTCTCTCATCATTATTTCTTGCGCAATCGAAAGAACACGATTAAATCGCGTATATACTGTCATTTTGCGCTATAAAAGAGCCTATTTGAAGCATGTTTTACATTTGCAAATATCTTTCTTAAAAAGAAAGCCATGGACTTCTAAGAGGTATCATTATGTTGCGCTTGAGCTTCTCTATCTGTTCTTGACATCGGTTTATCTCTCTCATCATTATTTCTTGCGCAATCGAAAGAACACGATTAAATCGCGTATATACTGTCATTTTGCGCTATAAAAGAGCCTATTTGAAGCATGTTTTACATTTGCAAATATCTTTCTTAAAAAGAAAGCCATGGACTTCTAAGAGGTATCATTATGTTGCGCTTGAGCTTCTCTATCTGTTCTTGACATCGGTTTATCTCTCTCATCATTATTTCTTGCGCAATCGAAAGAACACGATTAAATCGCGTATATACTGTCATTTTGCGCTATAAAAGAGCCTATTTGAAGCATGTTTTACATTTGCAAATATCTTTCTTAAAAAGAAAGCCATGGACTTCTAAGAGGTATCATTATGTTGCGCTTGAGCTTCTCTATCTGTTCTTGACATCGGTTTATCTCTCTCATCATTATTTCTTGCGCAATCGAAAGAACACGATTAAATCGCGTATATACTGTCATTTTGCGCTATAAAAGAGCCTATTTGAAGCATGTTTTACATTTGCAAATATCTTTCTTAAAAAGAAAGCCATGGACTTCTAAGAGGTATCATTATGTTGCGCTTGAGCTTCTCTATCTGTTCTTGACATCGGTTTATCTCTCTCATCATTATTTCTTGCGCAATCGAAAGAACACGATTAAATCGCGTATATACTGTCATTTTGCGCTATAAAAGAGCCTATTTGAAGCATGTTTTACATTTGCAAATATCTTTCTTAAAAAGAAAGCCATGGACTTCTAAGAGGTATCATTATGTTGCGCTTGAGCTTCTCTATCTGTTCTTGACATCGGTTTATCTCTCTCATCATTATTTCTTGCGCAATCGAAAGAACACGATTAAATCGCGTATATACTGTCATTTTGCGCTATAAAAGAGCCTATTTGAAGCATGTTTTACATTTGCAAATATCTTTCTTAAAAAGAAAGCCATGGACTTCTAAGAGGTATCATTATGTTGCGCTTGAGCTTCTCTATCTGTTCTTGACATCGGTTTATCTCTCTCATCATTATTTCTTGCGCAATCGAAAGAACACGATTAAATCGCGTATATACTGTCATTTTGCGCTATAAAAGAGCCTATTTGAAGCATGTTTTACATTTGCAAATATCTTTCTTAAAAAGAAAGCCATGGACTTCTAAGAGGTATCATTATGTTGCGCTTGAGCTTCTCTATCTGTTCTTGACATCGGTTTATCTCTCTCATCATTATTTCTTGCGCAATCGAAAGAACACGATTAAATCGCGTATATACTGTCATTTTGCGCTATAAAAGAGCCTATTTGAAGCATGTTTTACATTTGCAAATATCTTTCTTAAAAAGAAAGCCATGGACTTCTAAGAGGTATCATTATGTTGCGCTTGAGCTTCTCTATCTGTTCTTGACATCGGTTTATCTCTCTCATCATTATTTCTTGCGCAATCGAAAGAACACGATTAAATCGCGTATATACTGTCATTTTGCGCTATAAAAGAGCCTATTTGAAGCATGTTTTACATTTGCAAATATCTTTCTTAAAAAGAAAGCCATGGACTTCTAAGAGGTATCATTATGTTGCGCTTGAGCTTCTCTATCTGTTCTTGACATCGGTTTATCTCTCTCATCATTATTTCTTGCGCAATCGAAAGAACACGATTAAATCGCGTATATACTGTCATTTTGCGCTATAAAAGAGCCTATTTGAAGCATGTTTTACATTTGCAAATATCTTTCTTAAAAAGAAAGCCATGGACTTCTAAGAGGTATCATTATGTTGCGCTTGAGCTTCTCTATCTGTTCTTGACATCGGTTTATCTCTCTCATCATTATTTCTTGCGCAATCGAAAGAACACGATTAAATCGCGTATATACTGTCATTTTGCGCTATAAAAGAGCCTATTTGAAGCATGTTTTACATTTGCAAATATCTTTCTTAAAAAGAAAGCCATGGACTTCTAAGAGGTATCATTATGTTGCGCTTGAGCTTCTCTATCTGTTCTTGACATCGGTTTATCTCTCTCATCATTATTTCTTGCGCAATCGAAAGAACACGATTAAATCGCGTATATACTGTCATTTTGCGCTATAAAAGAGCCTATTTGAAGCATGTTTTACATTTGCAAATATCTTTCTTAAAAAGAAAGCCATGGACTTCTAAGAGGTATCATTATGTTGCGCTTGAGCTTCTCTATCTGTTCTTGACATCGGTTTATCTCTCTCATCATTATTTCTTGCGCAATCGAAAGAAAACGATTAAATCGCGTATATACTGTCATTTTGCGCTATAAAAGAGCCTATTTGAAGCATGTTTTACATTTGCAAATATCTTTCTTAAAAAGAAAGCCATGGACTTCTAAGAGGTATCATTATGTTGCGCTTGAGCTTCTCTATCTGTTCTTGACATCGGTTTATCTCTCTCATCATTATTTCTTGCGCAATCGAAAGAACACGATTAAATCGCGTATATACTGTCATTTTGCGCTATAAAAGAGCCTATTTGAAGCATGTTTTACATTTGCAAATATCTTTCTTAAAAAGAAAGCCATGGACTTCTAAGAGGTATCATTATGTTGCGCTTGAGCTTCTCTATCTGTTCTTGACATCGGTTTATCTCTCTCATCATTATTTCTTGCGCAATCGAAAGAACACGATTAAATCGCGTATATACTGTCATTTTGCGCTATAAAAGAGCCTATTTGAAGCATGTTTTACATTTGCAAATATCTTTCTTAAAAAGAAAGCCATGGACTTCTAAGAGGTATCATTATGTTGCGCTTGAGCTTCTCTATCTGTTCTTGACATCGGTTTATCTCTCTCATCATTATTTCTTGCGCAATCGAAAGAACACGATTAAATCGCGTATATACTGTCATTTTGCGCTATAAAAGAGCCTATTTGAAGCATGTTTTACATTTGCAAATATCTTTCTTAAAAAGAAAGCCATGGACTTCTAAGAGGTATCATTATGTTGCGCTTGAGCTTCTCTATCTGTTCTTGACATCGGTTTATCTCTCTCATCATTATTTCTTGCGCAATCGAAAGAACACGATTAAATCGCGTATATACTGTCATTTTGCGCTATAAAAGAGCCTATTTGAAGCATGTTTTACATTTGCAAATATCTTTCTTAAAAAGAAAGCCATGGACT
This sequence comes from Strongylocentrotus purpuratus, assembly GCF_000002235.5. Taxonomy (NCBI): domain Eukaryota; kingdom Metazoa; phylum Echinodermata; class Echinoidea; order Camarodonta; family Strongylocentrotidae; genus Strongylocentrotus; species Strongylocentrotus purpuratus. The sequence continues at coordinate 38,398 of NW_022145150.1, read as the reverse complement.
TCTAAGAGGTATCATTATGTTGCGCTTGAGCTTCTCTATCTGTTCTTGACATCGGTTTATCTCTCTCATCATTATTTCTTGCGCAATCGAAAGAACACGATTAAATCGCGTATATACTGTCATTTTGCGCTATAAAAGAGCCTATTTGAAGCATGTTTTACATTTGCAAATATCTTTCTTAAAAAGAAAGCCATGGACTTCTAAGAGGTATCATTATGTTGCGCTTGAGCTTCTCTATCTGTTCTTGACATCGGTTTATCTCTCTCATCATTATTTCTTGCGCAATCGAAAGAACACGATTAAATCGCGTATATACTGTCATTTTGCGCTATAAAAGAGCCTATTTGAAGCATGTTTTACATTTGCAAATATCTTTCTTAAAAAGAAAGCCATGGACTTCTAAGAGGTATCATTATGTTGCGCTTGAGCTTCTCTATCTGTTCTTGACATCGGTTTATCTCTCTCATCATTATTTCTTGCGCAATCGAAAGAACACGATTAAATCGCGTATATACTGTCATTTTGCGCTATAAAAGAGCCTATTTGAAGCATGTTTTACATTTGCAAATATCTTTCTTAAAAAGAAAGCCATGGACTTCTAAGAGGTATCATTATGTTGCGCTTGAGCTTCTCTATCTGTTCTTGACATCGGTTTATCTCTCTCATCATTATTTCTTGCGCAATCGAAAGAACACGATTAAATCGCGTATATACTGTCATTTTGCGCTATAAAAGAGCCTATTTGAAGCATGTTTTACATTTGCAAATATCTTTCTTAAAAAGAAAGCCATGGACTTCTAAGAGGTATCATTATGTTGCGCTTGAGCTTCTCTATCTGTTCTTGACATCGGTTTATCTCTCTCATCATTATTTCTTGCGCAATCGAAAGAACACGATTAAATCGCGTATATACTGTCATTTTGCGCTATAAAAGAGCCTATTTGAAGCATGTTTTACATTTGCAAATATCTTTCTTAAAAAGAAAGCCATGGACTTCTAAGAGGTATCATTATGTTGCGCTTGAGCTTCTCTATCTGTTCTTGACATCGGTTTATCTCTCTCATCATTATTTCTTGCGCAATCGAAAGAACACGATTAAATCGCGTATATACTGTCATTTTGCGCTATAAAAGAGCCTATTTGAAGCATGTTTTACATTTGCAAATATCTTTCTTAAAAAGAAAGCCATGGACTTCTAAGAGGTATCATTATGTTGCGCTTGAGCTTCTCTATCTGTTCTTGACATCGGTTTATCTCTCTCATCATTATTTCTTGCGCAATCGAAAGAACACGATTAAATCGCGTATATACTGTCATTTTGCGCTATAAAAGAGCCTATTTGAAGCATGTTTTACATTTGCAAATATCTTTCTTAAAAAGAAAGCCATGGACTTCTAAGAGGTATCATTATGTTGCGCTTGAGCTTCTCTATCTGTTCTTGACATCGGTTTATCTCTCTCATCATTATTTCTTGCGCAATCGAAAGAACACGATTAAATCGCGTATATACTGTCATTTTGCGCTATAAAAGAGCCTATTTGAAGCATGTTTTACATTTGCAAATATCTTTCTTAAAAAGAAAGCCATGGACTTCTAAGAGGTATCATTATGTTGCGCTTGAGCTTCTCTATCTGTTCTTGACATCGGTTTATCTCTCTCATCATTATTTCTTGCGCAATCGAAAGAACACGATTAAATCGCGTATATACTGTCATTTTGCGCTATAAAAGAGCCTATTTGAAGCATGTTTTACATTTGCAAATATCTTTCTTAAAAAGAAAGCCATGGACTTCTAAGAGGTATCATTATGTTGCGCTTGAGCTTCTCTATCTGTTCTTGACATCGGTTTATCTCTCTCATCATTATTTCTTGCGCAATCGAAAGAACACGATTAAATCGCGTATATACTGTCATTTTGCGCTATAAAAGAGCCTATTTGAAGCATGTTTTACATTTGCAAATATCTTTCTTAAAAAGAAAGCCATGGACTTCTAAGAGGTATCATTATGTTGCGCTTGAGCTTCTCTATCTGTTCTTGACATCGGTTTATCTCTCTCATCATTATTTCTTGCGCAATCGAAAGAACACGATTAAATCGCGTATATACTGTCATTTTGCGCTATAAAAGAGCCTATTTGAAGCATGTTTTACATTTGCAAATATCTTTCTTAAAAAGAAAGCCATGGACTTCTAAGAGGTATCATTATGTTGCGCTTGAGCTTCTCTATCTGTTCTTGACATCGGTTTATCTCTCTCATCATTATTTCTTGCGCAATCGAAAGAACACGATTAAATCGCGTATATACTGTCATTTTGCGCTATAAAAGAGCCTATTTGAAGCATGTTTTACATTTGCAAATATCTTTCTTAAAAAGAAAGCCATGGACTTCTAAGAGGTATCATTATGTTGCGCTTGAGCTTCTCTATCTGTTCTTGACATCGGTTTATCTCTCTCATCATTATTTCTTGCGCAATCGAAAGAACACGATTAAATCGCGTATATACTGTCATTTTGCGCTATAAAAGAGCCTATTTGAAGCATGTTTTACATTTGCAAATATCTTTCTTAAAAAGAAAGCCATGGACTTCTAAGAGGTATCATTATGTTGCGCTTGAGCTTCTCTATCTGTTCTTGACATCGGTTTATCTCTCTCATCATTATTTCTTGCGCAATCGAAAGAACACGATTAAATCGCGTATATACTGTCATTTTGCGCTATAAAAGAGCCTATTTGAAGCATGTTTTACATTTGCAAATATCTTTCTTAAAAAGAAAGCCATGGACTTCTAAGAGGTATCATTATGTTGCGCTTGAGCTTCTCTATCTGTTCTTGACATCGGTTTATCTCTCTCATCATTATTTCTTGCGCAATCGAAAGAACACGATTAAATCGCGTATATACTGTCATTTTGCGCTATAAAAGAGCCTATTTGAAGCATGTTTTACATTTGCAAATATCTTTCTTAAAAAGAAAGCCATGGACTTCTAAGAGGTATCATTATGTTGCGCTTGAGCTTCTCTATCTGTTCTTGACATCGGTTTATCTCTCTCATCATTATTTCTTGCGCAATCGAAAGAACACGATTAAATCGCGTATATACTGTCATTTTGCGCTATAAAAGAGCCTATTTGAAGCATGTTTTACATTTGCAAATATCTTTCTTAAAAAGAAAGCCATGGACTTCTAAGAGGTATCATTATGTTGCGCTTGAGCTTCTCTATCTGTTCTTGACATCGGTTTATCTCTCTCATCATTATTTCTTGCGCAATCGAAAGAACACGATTAAATCGCGTATATACTGTCATTTTGCGCTATAAAAGAGCCTATTTGAAGCATGTTTTACATTTGCAAATATCTTTCTTAAAAAGAAAGCCATGGACTTCTAAGAGGTATCATTATGTTGCGCTTGAGCTTCTCTATCTGTTCTTGACATCGGTTTATCTCTCTCATCATTATTTCTTGCGCAATCGAAAGAACACGATTAAATCGCGTATATACTGTCATTTTGCGCTATAAAAGAGCCTATTTGAAGCATGTTTTACATTTGCAAATATCTTTCTTAAAAAGAAAGCCATGGACTTCTAAGAGGTATCATTATGTTGCGCTTGAGCTTCTCTATCTGTTCTTGACATCGGTTTATCTCTCTCATCATTATTTCTTGCGCAATCGAAAGAACACGATTAAATCGCGTATATACTGTCATTTTGCGCTATAAAAGAGCCTATTTGAAGCATGTTTTACATTTGCAAATATCTTTCTTAAAAAGAAAGCCATGGACTTCTAAGAGGTATCATTATGTTGCGCTTGAGCTTCTCTATCTGTTCTTGACATCGGTTTATCTCTCTCATCATTATTTCTTGCGCAATCGAAAGAACACGATTAAATCGCGTATATACTGTCATTTTGCGCTATAAAAGAGCCTATTTGAAGCATGTTTTACATTTGCAAATATCTTTCTTAAAAAGAAAGCCATGGACTTCTAAGAGGTATCATTATGTTGCGCTTGAGCTTCTCTATCTGTTCTTGACATCGGTTTATCTCTCTCATCATTATTTCTTGCGCAATCGAAAGAACACGATTAAATCGCGTATATACTGTCATTTTGCGCTATAAAAGAGCCTATTTGAAGCATGTTTTACATTTGCAAATATCTTTCTTAAAAAGAAAGCCATGGACTTCTAAGAGGTATCATTATGTTGCGCTTGAGCTTCTCTATCTGTTCTTGACATCGGTTTATCTCTCTCATCATTATTTCTTGCGCAATCGAAAGAACACGATTAAATCGCGTATATACTGTCATTTTGCGCTATAAAAGAGCCTATTTGAAGCATGTTTTACATTTGCAAATATCTTTCTTAAAAAGAAAGCCATGGACTTCTAAGAGGTATCATTATGTTGCGCTTGAGCTTCTCTATCTGTTCTTGACATCGGTTTATCTCTCTCATCATTATTTCTTGCGCAATCGAAAGAACACGATTAAATCGCGTATATACTGTCATTTTGCGCTATAAAAGAGCCTATTTGAAGCATGTTTTACATTTGCAAATATCTTTCTTAAAAAGAAAGCCATGGACTTCTAAGAGGTATCATTATGTTGCGCTTGAGCTTCTCTATCTGTTCTTGACATCGGTTTATCTCTCTCATCATTATTTCTTGCGCAATCGAAAGAACACGATTAAATCGCGTATATACTGTCATTTTGCGCTATAAAAGAGCCTATTTGAAGCATGTTTTACATTTGCAAATATCTTTCTTAAAAAGAAAGCCATGGACTTCTAAGAGGTATCATTATGTTGCGCTTGAGCTTCTCTATCTGTTCTTGACATCGGTTTATCTCTCTCATCATTATTTCTTGCGCAATCGAAAGAACACGATTAAATCGCGTATATACTGTCATTTTGCGCTATAAAAGAGCCTATTTGAAGCATGTTTTACATTTGCAAATATCTTTCTTAAAAAGAAAGCCATGGACTTCTAAGAGGTATCATTATGTTGCGCTTGAGCTTCTCTATCTGTTCTTGACATCGGTTTATCTCTCTCATCATTATTTCTTGCGCAATCGAAAGAACACGATTAAATCGCGTATATACTGTCATTTTGCGCTATAAAAGAGCCTATTTGAAGCATGTTTTACATTTGCAAATATCTTTCTTAAAAAGAAAGCCATGGACTTCTAAGAGGTATCATTATGTTGCGCTTGAGCTTCTCTATCTGTTCTTGACATCGGTTTATCTCTCTCATCATTATTTCTTGCGCAATCGAAAGAACACGATTAAATCGCGTATATACTGTCATTTTGCGCTATAAAAGAGCCTATTTGAAGCATGTTTTACATTTGCAAATATCTTTCTTAAAAAGAAAGCCATGGACTTCTAAGAGGTATCATTATGTTGCGCTTGAGCTTCTCTATCTGTTCTTGACATCGGTTTATCTCTCTCATCATTATTTCTTGCGCAATCGAAAGAACACGATTAAATCGCGTATATACTGTCATTTTGCGCTATAAAAGAGCCTATTTGAAGCATGTTTTACATTTGCAAATATCTTTCTTAAAAAGAAAGCCATGGACTTCTAAGAGGTATCATTATGTTGCGCTTGAGCTTCTCTATCTGTTCTTGACATCGGTTTATCTCTCTCATCATTATTTCTTGCGCAATCGAAAGAACACGATTAAATCGCGTATATACTGTCATTTTGCGCTATAAAAGAGCCTATTTGAAGCATGTTTTACATTTGCAAATATCTTTCTTAAAAAGAAAGCCATGGACTTCTAAGAGGTATCATTATGTTGCGCTTGAGCTTCTCTATCTGTTCTTGACATCGGTTTATCTCTCTCATCATTATTTCTTGCGCAATCGAAAGAACACGATTAAATCGCGTATATACTGTCATTTTGCGCTATAAAAGAGCCTATTTGAAGCATGTTTTACATTTGCAAATATCTTTCTTAAAAAGAAAGCCATGGACTTCTAAGAGGTATCATTATGTTGCGCTTGAGCTTCTCTATCTGTTCTTGACATCGGTTTATCTCTCTCATCATTATTTCTTGCGCAATCGAAAGAACACGATTAAATCGCGTATATACTGTCATTTTGCGCTATAAAAGAGCCTATTTGAAGCATGTTTTACATTTGCAAATATCTTTCTTAAAAAGAAAGCCATGGACTTCTAAGAGGTATCATTATGTTGCGCTTGAGCTTCTCTATCTGTTCTTGACATCGGTTTATCTCTCTCATCATTATTTCTTGCGCAATCGAAAGAACACGATTAAATCGCGTATATACTGTCATTTTGCGCTATAAAAGAGCCTATTTGAAGCATGTTTTACATTTGCAAATATCTTTCTTAAAAAGAAAGCCATGGACTTCTAAGAGGTATCATTATGTTGCGCTTGAGCTTCTCTATCTGTTCTTGACATCGGTTTATCTCTCTCATCATTATTTCTTGCGCAATCGAAAGAACACGATTAAATCGCGTATATACTGTCATTTTGCGCTATAAAAGAGCCTATTTGAAGCATGTTTTACATTTGCAAATATCTTTCTTAAAAAGAAAGCCATGGACTTCTAAGAGGTATCATTATGTTGCGCTTGAGCTTCTCTATCTGTTCTTGACATCGGTTTATCTCTCTCATCATTATTTCTTGCGCAATCGAAAGAACACGATTAAATCGCGTATATACTGTCATTTTGCGCTATAAAAGAGCCTATTTGAAGCATGTTTTACATTTGCAAATATCTTTCTTAAAAAGAAAGCCATGGACTTCTAAGAGGTATCATTATGTTGCGCTTGAGCTTCTCTATCTGTTCTTGACATCGGTTTATCTCTCTCATCATTATTTCTTGCGCAATCGAAAGAACACGATTAAATCGCGTATATACTGTCATTTTGCGCTATAAAAGAGCCTATTTGAAGCATGTTTTACATTTGCAAATATCTTTCTTAAAAAGAAAGCCATGGACTTCTAAGAGGTATCATTATGTTGCGCTTGAGCTTCTCTATCTGTTCTTGACATCGGTTTATCTCTCTCATCATTATTTCTTGCGCAATCGAAAGAACACGATTAAATCGCGTATATACTGTCATTTTGCGCTATAAAAGAGCCTATTTGAAGCATGTTTTACATTTGCAAATATCTTTCTTAAAAAGAAAGCCATGGACTTCTAAGAGGTATCATTATGTTGCGCTTGAGCTTCTCTATCTGTTCTTGACATCGGTTTATCTCTCTCATCATTATTTCTTGCGCAATCGAAAGAACACGATTAAATCGCGTATATACTGTCATTTTGCGCTATAAAAGAGCCTATTTGAAGCATGTTTTACATTTGCAAATATCTTTCTTAAAAAGAAAGCCATGGACTTCTAAGAGGTATCATTATGTTGCGCTTGAGCTTCTCTATCTGTTCTTGACATCGGTTTATCTCTCTCATCATTATTTCTTGCGCAATCGAAAGAAAACGATTAAATCGCGTATATACTGTCATTTTGCGCTATAAAAGAGCCTATTTGAAGCATGTTTTACATTTGCAAATATCTTTCTTAAAAAGAAAGCCATGGACTTCTAAGAGGTATCATTATGTTGCGCTTGAGCTTCTCTATCTGTTCTTGACATCGGTTTATCTCTCTCATCATTATTTCTTGCGCAATCGAAAGAACACGATTAAATCGCGTATATACTGTCATTTTGCGCTATAAAAGAGCCTATTTGAAGCATGTTTTACATTTGCAAATATCTTTCTTAAAAAGAAAGCCATGGACTTCTAAGAGGTATCATTATGTTGCGCTTGAGCTTCTCTATCTGTTCTTGACATCGGTTTATCTCTCTCATCATTATTTCTTGCGCAATCGAAAGAACACGATTAAATCGCGTATATACTGTCATTTTGCGCTATAAAAGAGCCTATTTGAAGCATGTTTTACATTTGCAAATATCTTTCTTAAAAAGAAAGCCATGGACTTCTAAGAGGTATCATTATGTTGCGCTTGAGCTTCTCTATCTGTTCTTGACATCGGTTTATCTCTCTCATCATTATTTCTTGCGCAATCGAAAGAACACGATTAAATCGCGTATATACTGTCATTTTGCGCTATAAAAGAGCCTATTTGAAGCATGTTTTACATTTGCAAATATCTTTCTTAAAAAGAAAGCCATGGACTTCTAAGAGGTATCATTATGTTGCGCTTGAGCTTCTCTATCTGTTCTTGACATCGGTTTATCTCTCTCATCATTATTTCTTGCGCAATCGAAAGAACACGATTAAATCGCGTATATACTGTCATTTTGCGCTATAAAAGAGCCTATTTGAAGCATGTTTTACATTTGCAAATATCTTTCTTAAAAAGAAAGCCATGGACTTCTAAGAGGTATCATTATGTTGCGCTTGAGCTTCTCTATCTGTTCTTGACATCGGTTTATCTCTCTCATCATTATTTCTTGCGCAATCGAAAGAACACGATTAAATCGCGTATATACTGTCATTTTGCGCTATAAAAGAGCCTATTTGAAGCATGTTTTACATTTGCAAATATCTTTCTTAAAAAGAAAGCCATGGACTTCTAAGAGGTATCATTATGTTGCGCTTGAGCTTCTCTATCTGTTCTTGACATCGGTTTATCTCTCTCATCATTATTTCTTGCGCAATCGAAAGAACACGATTAAATCGCGTATATACTGTCATTTTGCGCTATAAAAGAGCCTATTTGAAGCATGTTTTACATTTGCAAATATCTTTCTTAAAAAGAAAGCCATGGACTTCTAAGAGGTATCATTATGTTGCGCTTGAGCTTCTCTATCTGTTCTTGACATCGGTTTATCTCTCTCATCATTATTTCTTGCGCAATCGAAAGAACACGATTAAATCGCGTATATACTGTCATTTTGCGCTATAAAAGAGCCTATTTGAAGCATGTTTTACATTTGCAAATATCTTTCTTAAAAAGAAAGCCATGGACTTCTAAGAGGTATCATTATGTTGCGCTTGAGCTTCTCTATCTGTTCTTGACATCGGTTTATCTCTCTCATCATTATTTCTTGCGCAATCGAAAGAACACGATTAAATCGCGTATATACTGTCATTTTGCGCTATAAAAGAGCCTATTTGAAGCATGTTTTACATTTGCAAATATCTTTCTTAAAAAGAAAGCCATGGACTTCTAAGAGGTATCATTATGTTGCGCTTGAGCTTCTCTATCTGTTCTTGACATCGGTTTATCTCTCTCATCATTATTTCTTGCGCAATCGAAAGAACACGATTAAATCGCGTATATACTGTCATTTTGCGCTATAAAAGAGCCTATTTGAAGCATGTTTTACATTTGCAAATATCTTTCTTAAAAAGAAAGCCATGGACTTCTAAGAGGTATCATTATGTTGCGCTTGAGCTTCTCTATCTGTTCTTGACATCGGTTTATCTCTCTCATCATTATTTCTTGCGCAATCGAAAGAACACGATTAAATCGCGTATATACTGTCATTTTGCGCTATAAAAGAGCCTATTTGAAGCATGTTTTACATTTGCAAATATCTTTCTTAAAAAGAAAGCCATGGACTTCTAAGAGGTATCATTATGTTGCGCTTGAGCTTCTCTATCTGTTCTTGACATCGGTTTATCTCTCTCATCATTATTTCTTGCGCAATCGAAAGAACACGATTAAATCGCGTATATACTGTCATTTTGCGCTATAAAAGAGCCTATTTGAAGCATGTTTTACATTTGCAAATATCTTTCTTAAAAAGAAAGCCATGGACTTCTAAGAGGTATCATTATGTTGCGCTTGAGCTTCTCTATCTGTTCTTGACATCGGTTTATCTCTCTCATCATTATTTCTTGCGCAATCGAAAGAACACGATTAAATCGCGTATATACTGTCATTTTGCGCTATAAAAGAGCCTATTTGAAGCATGTTTTACATTTGCAAATATCTTTCTTAAAAAGAAAGCCATGGACTTCTAAGAGGTATCATTATGTTGCGCTTGAGCTTCTCTATCTGTTCTTGACATCGGTTTATCTCTCTCATCATTATTTCTTGCGCAATCGAAAGAACACGATTAAATCGCGTATATACTGTCATTTTGCGCTATAAAAGAGCCTATTTGAAGCATGTTTTACATTTGCAAATATCTTTCTTAAAAAGAAAGCCATGGACTTCTAAGAGGTATCATTATGTTGCGCTTGAGCTTCTCTATCTGTTCTTGACATCGGTTTATCTCTCTCATCATTATTTCTTGCGCAATCGAAAGAACACGATTAAATCGCGTATATACTGTCATTTTGCGCTATAAAAGAGCCTATTTGAAGCATGTTTTACATTTGCAAATATCTTTCTTAAAAAGAAAGCCATGGACTTCTAAGAGGTATCATTATGTTGCGCTTGAGCTTCTCTATCTGTTCTTGACATCGGTTTATCTCTCTCATCATTATTTCTTGCGCAATCGAAAGAACACGATTAAATCGCGTATATACTGTCATTTTGCGCTATAAAAGAGCCTATTTGAAGCATGTTTTACATTTGCAAATATCTTTCTTAAAAAGAAAGCCATGGACTTCTAAGAGGTATCATTATGTTGCGCTTGAGCTTCTCTATCTGTTCTTGACATCGGTTTATCTCTCTCATCATTATTTCTTGCGCAATCGAAAGAACACGATTAAATCGCGTATATACTGTCATTTTGCGCTATAAAAGAGCCTATTTGAAGCATGTTTTACATTTGCAAATATCTTTCTTAAAAAGAAAGCCATGGACTTCTAAGAGGTATCATTATGTTGCGCTTGAGCTTCTCTATCTGTTCTTGACATCGGTTTATCTCTCTCATCATTATTTCTTGCGCAATCGAAAGAACACGATTAAATCGCGTATATACTGTCATTTTGCGCTATAAAAGAGCCTATTTGAAGCATGTTTTACATTTGCAAATATCTTTCTTAAAAAGAAAGCCATGGACTTCTAAGAGGTATCATTATGTTGCGCTTGAGCTTCTCTATCTGTTCTTGACATCGGTTTATCTCTCTCATCATTATTTCTTGCGCAATCGAAAGAACACGATTAAATCGCGTATATACTGTCATTTTGCGCTATAAAAGAGCCTATTTGAAGCATGTTTTACATTTGCAAATATCTTTCTTAAAAAGAAAGCCATGGACTTCTAAGAGGTATCATTATGTTGCGCTTGAGCTTCTCTATCTGTTCTTGACATCGGTTTATCTCTCTCATCATTATTTCTTGCGCAATCGAAAGAACACGATTAAATCGCGTATATACTGTCATTTTGCGCTATAAAAGAGCCTATTTGAAGCATGTTTTACATTTGCAAATATCTTTCTTAAAAAGAAAGCCATGGACTTCTAAGAGGTATCATTATGTTGCGCTTGAGCTTCTCTATCTGTTCTTGACATCGGTTTATCTCTCTCATCATTATTTCTTGCGCAATCGAAAGAACACGATTAAATCGCGTATATACTGTCATTTTGCGCTATAAAAGAGCCTATTTGAAGCATGTTTTACATTTGCAAATATCTTTCTTAAAAAGAAAGCCATGGACTTCTAAGAGGTATCATTATGTTGCGCTTGAGCTTCTCTATCTGTTCTTGACATCGGTTTATCTCTCTCATCATTATTTCTTGCGCAATCGAAAGAACACGATTAAATCGCGTATATACTGTCATTTTGCGCTATAAAAGAGCCTATTTGAAGCATGTTTTACATTTGCAAATATCTTTCTTAAAAAGAAAGCCATGGACTTCTAAGAGGTATCATTATGTTGCGCTTGAGCTTCTCTATCTGTTCTTGACATCGGTTTATCTCTCTCATCATTATTTCTTGCGCAATCGAAAGAACACGATTAAATCGCGTATATACTGTCATTTTGCGCTATAAAAGAGCCTATTTGAAGCATGTTTTACATTTGCAAATATCTTTCTTAAAAAGAAAGCCATGGACTTCTAAGAGGTATCATTATGTTGCGCTTGAGCTTCTCTATCTGTTCTTGACATCGGTTTATCTCTCTCATCATTATTTCTTGCGCAATCGAAAGAACACGATTAAATCGCGTATATACTGTCATTTTGCGCTATAAAAGAGCCTATTTGAAGCATGTTTTACATTTGCAAATATCTTTCTTAAAAAGAAAGCCATGGACTTCTAAGAGGTATCATTATGTTGCGCTTGAGCTTCTCTATCTGTTCTTGACATCGGTTTATCTCTCTCATCATTATTTCTTGCGCAATCGAAAGAACACGATTAAATCGCGTATATACTGTCATTTTGCGCTATAAAAGAGCCTATTTGAAGCATGTTTTACATTTGCAAATATCTTTCTTAAAAAGAAAGCCATGGACTTCTAAGAGGTATCATTATGTTGCGCTTGAGCTTCTCTATCTGTTCTTGACATCGGTTTATCTCTCTCATCATTATTTCTTGCGCAATCGAAAGAACACGATTAAATCGCGTATATACTGTCATTTTGCGCTATAAAAGAGCCTATTTGAAGCATGTTTTACATTTGCAAATATCTTTCTTAAAAAGAAAGCCATGGACTTCTAAGAGGTATCATTATGTTGCGCTTGAGCTTCTCTATCTGTTCTTGACATCGGTTTATCTCTCTCATCATTATTTCTTGCGCAATCGAAAGAACACGATTAAATCGCGTATATACTGTCATTTTGCGCTATAAAAGAGCCTATTTGAAGCATGTTTTACATTTGCAAATATCTTTCTTAAAAAGAAAGCCATGGACTTCTAAGAGGTATCATTATGTTGCGCTTGAGCTTCTCTATCTGTTCTTGACATCGGTTTATCTCTCTCATCATTATTTCTTGCGCAATCGAAAGAACACGATTAAATCGCGTATATACTGTCATTTTGCGCTATAAAAGAGCCTATTTGAAGCATGTTTTACATTTGCAAATATCTTTCTTAAAAAGAAAGCCATGGACTTCTAAGAGGTATCATTATGTTGCGCTTGAGCTTCTCTATCTGTTCTTGACATCGGTTTATCTCTCTCATCATTATTTCTTGCGCAATCGAAAGAACACGATTAAATCGCGTATATACTGTCATTTTGCGCTATAAAAGAGCCTATTTGAAGCATGTTTTACATTTGCAAATATCTTTCTTAAAAAGAAAGCCATGGACTTCTAAGAGGTATCATTATGTTGCGCTTGAGCTTCTCTATCTGTTCTTGACATCGGTTTATCTCTCTCATCATTATTTCTTGCGCAATCGAAAGAACACGATTAAATCGCGTATATACTGTCATTTTGCGCTATAAAAGAGCCTATTTGAAGCATGTTTTACATTTGCAAATATCTTTCTTAAAAAGAAAGCCATGGACTTCTAAGAGGTATCATTATGTTGCGCTTGAGCTTCTCTATCTGTTCTTGACATCGGTTTATCTCTCTCATCATTATTTCTTGCGCAATCGAAAGAACACGATTAAATCGCGTATATACTGTCATTTTGCGCTATAAAAGAGCCTATTTGAAGCATGTTTTACATTTGCAAATATCTTTCTTAAAAAGAAAGCCATGGACTTCTAAGAGGTATCATTATGTTGCGCTTGAGCTTCTCTATCTGTTCTTGACATCGGTTTATCTCTCTCATCATTATTTCTTGCGCAATCGAAAGAACACGATTAAATCGCGTATATACTGTCATTTTGCGCTATAAAAGAGCCTATTTGAAGCATGTTTTACATTTGCAAATATCTTTCTTAAAAAGAAAGCCATGGACTTCTAAGAGGTATCATTATGTTGCGCTTGAGCTTCTCTATCTGTTCTTGACATCGGTTTATCTCTCTCATCATTATTTCTTGCGCAATCGAAAGAACACGATTAAATCGCGTATATACTGTCATTTTGCGCTATAAAAGAGCCTATTTGAAGCATGTTTTACATTTGCAAATATCTTTCTTAAAAAGAAAGCCATGGACTTCTAAGAGGTATCATTATGTTGCGCTTGAGCTTCTCTATCTGTTCTTGACATCGGTTTATCTCTCTCATCATTATTTCTTGCGCAATCGAAAGAACACGATTAAATCGCGTATATACTGTCATTTTGCGCTATAAAAGAGCCTATTTGAAGCATGTTTTACATTTGCAAATATCTTTCTTAAAAAGAAAGCCATGGACTTCTAAGAGGTATCATTATGTTGCGCTTGAGCTTCTCTATCTGTTCTTGACATCGGTTTATCTCTCTCATCATTATTTCTTGCGCAATCGAAAGAACACGATTAAATCGCGTATATACTGTCATTTTGCGCTATAAAAGAGCCTATTTGAAGCATGTTTTACATTTGCAAATATCTTTCTTAAAAAGAAAGCCATGGACTTCTAAGAGGTATCATTATGTTGCGCTTGAGCTTCTCTATCTGTTCTTGACATCGGTTTATCTCTCTCATCATTATTTCTTGCGCAATCGAAAGAACACGATTAAATCGCGTATATACTGTCATTTTGCGCTATAAAAGAGCCTATTTGAAGCATGTTTTACATTTGCAAATATCTTTCTTAAAAAGAAAGCCATGGACTTCTAAGAGGTATCATTATGTTGCGCTTGAGCTTCTCTATCTGTTCTTGACATCGGTTTATCTCTCTCATCATTATTTCTTGCGCAATCGAAAGAACACGATTAAATCGCGTATATACTGTCATTTTGCGCTATAAAAGAGCCTATTTGAAGCATGTTTTACATTTGCAAATATCTTTCTTAAAAAGAAAGCCATGGACTTCTAAGAGGTATCATTATGTTGCGCTTGAGCTTCTCTATCTGTTCTTGACATCGGTTTATCTCTCTCATCATTATTTCTTGCGCAATCGAAAGAACACGATTAAATCGCGTATATACTGTCATTTTGCGCTATAAAAGAGCCTATTTGAAGCATGTTTTACATTTGCAAATATCTTTCTTAAAAAGAAAGCCATGGACTTCTAAGAGGTATCATTATGTTGCGCTTGAGCTTCTCTATCTGTTCTTGACATCGGTTTATCTCTCTCATCATTATTTCTTGCGCAATCGAAAGAACACGATTAAATCGCGTATATACTGTCATTTTGCGCTATAAAAGAGCCTATTTGAAGCATGTTTTACATTTGCAAATATCTTTCTTAAAAAGAAAGCCATGGACTTCTAAGAGGTATCATTATGTTGCGCTTGAGCTTCTCTATCTGTTCTTGACATCGGTTTATCTCTCTCATCATTATTTCTTGCGCAATCGAAAGAAAACGATTAAATCGCGTATATACTGTCATTTTGCGCTATAAAAGAGCCTATTTGAAGCATGTTTTACATTTGCAAATATCTTTCTTAAAAAGAAAGCCATGGACTTCTAAGAGGTATCATTATGTTGCGCTTGAGCTTCTCTATCTGTTCTTGACATCGGTTTATCTCTCTCATCATTATTTCTTGCGCAATCGAAAGAACACGATTAAATCGCGTATATACTGTCATTTTGCGCTATAAAAGAGCCTATTTGAAGCATGTTTTACATTTGCAAATATCTTTCTTAAAAAGAAAGCCATGGACTTCTAAGAGGTATCATTATGTTGCGCTTGAGCTTCTCTATCTGTTCTTGACATCGGTTTATCTCTCTCATCATTATTTCTTGCGCAATCGAAAGAACACGATTAAATCGCGTATATACTGTCATTTTGCGCTATAAAAGAGCCTATTTGAAGCATGTTTTACATTTGCAAATATCTTTCTTAAAAAGAAAGCCATGGACTTCTAAGAGGTATCATTATGTTGCGCTTGAGCTTCTCTATCTGTTCTTGACATCGGTTTATCTCTCTCATCATTATTTCTTGCGCAATCGAAAGAACACGATTAAATCGCGTATATACTGTCATTTTGCGCTATAAAAGAGCCTATTTGAAGCATGTTTTACATTTGCAAATATCTTTCTTAAAAAGAAAGCCATGGACTTCTAAGAGGTATCATTATGTTGCGCTTGAGCTTCTCTATCTGTTCTTGACATCGGTTTATCTCTCTCATCATTATTTCTTGCGCAATCGAAAGAACACGATTAAATCGCGTATATACTGTCATTTTGCGCTATAAAAGAGCCTATTTGAAGCATGTTTTACATTTGCAAATATCTTTCTTAAAAAGAAAGCCATGGACTTCTAAGAGGTATCATTATGTTGCGCTTGAGCTTCTCTATCTGTTCTTGACATCGGTTTATCTCTCTCATCATTATTTCTTGCGCAATCGAAAGAACACGATTAAATCGCGTATATACTGTCATTTTGCGCTATAAAAGAGCCTATTTGAAGCATGTTTTACATTTGCAAATATCTTTCTTAAAAAGAAAGCCATGGACTTCTAAGAGGTATCATTATGTTGCGCTTGAGCTTCTCTATCTGTTCTTGACATCGGTTTATCTCTCTCATCATTATTTCTTGCGCAATCGAAAGAACACGATTAAATCGCGTATATACTGTCATTTTGCGCTATAAAAGAGCCTATTTGAAGCATGTTTTACATTTGCAAATATCTTTCTTAAAAAGAAAGCCATGGACTTCTAAGAGGTATCATTATGTTGCGCTTGAGCTTCTCTATCTGTTCTTGACATCGGTTTATCTCTCTCATCATTATTTCTTGCGCAATCGAAAGAACACGATTAAATCGCGTATATACTGTCATTTTGCGCTATAAAAGAGCCTATTTGAAGCATGTTTTACATTTGCAAATATCTTTCTTAAAAAGAAAGCCATGGACTTCTAAGAGGTATCATTATGTTGCGCTTGAGCTTCTCTATCTGTTCTTGACATCGGTTTATCTCTCTCATCATTATTTCTTGCGCAATCGAAAGAACACGATTAAATCGCGTATATACTGTCATTTTGCGCTATAAAAGAGCCTATTTGAAGCATGTTTTACATTTGCAAATATCTTTCTTAAAAAGAAAGCCATGGACTTCTAAGAGGTATCATTATGTTGCGCTTGAGCTTCTCTATCTGTTCTTGACATCGGTTTATCTCTCTCATCATTATTTCTTGCGCAATCGAAAGAACACGATTAAATCGCGTATATACTGTCATTTTGCGCTATAAAAGAGCCTATTTGAAGCATGTTTTACATTTGCAAATATCTTTCTTAAAAAGAAAGCCATGGACTTCTAAGAGGTATCATTATGTTGCGCTTGAGCTTCTCTATCTGTTCTTGACATCGGTTTATCTCTCTCATCATTATTTCTTGCGCAATCGAAAGAACACGATTAAATCGCGTATATACTGTCATTTTGCGCTATAAAAGAGCCTATTTGAAGCATGTTTTACATTTGCAAATATCTTTCTTAAAAAGAAAGCCATGGACTTCTAAGAGGTATCATTATGTTGCGCTTGAGCTTCTCTATCTGTTCTTGACATCGGTTTATCTCTCTCATCATTATTTCTTGCGCAATCGAAAGAACACGATTAAATCGCGTATATACTGTCATTTTGCGCTATAAAAGAGCCTATTTGAAGCATGTTTTACATTTGCAAATATCTTTCTTAAAAAGAAAGCCATGGACTTCTAAGAGGTATCATTATGTTGCGCTTGAGCTTCTCTATCTGTTCTTGACATCGGTTTATCTCTCTCATCATTATTTCTTGCGCAATCGAAAGAACACGATTAAATCGCGTATATACTGTCATTTTGCGCTATAAAAGAGCCTATTTGAAGCATGTTTTACATTTGCAAATATCTTTCTTAAAAAGAAAGCCATGGACTTCTAAGAGGTATCATTATGTTGCGCTTGAGCTTCTCTATCTGTTCTTGACATCGGTTTATCTCTCTCATCATTATTTCTTGCGCAATCGAAAGAACACGATTAAATCGCGTATATACTGTCATTTTGCGCTATAAAAGAGCCTATTTGAAGCATGTTTTACATTTGCAAATATCTTTCTTAAAAAGAAAGCCATGGACTTCTAAGAGGTATCATTATGTTGCGCTTGAGCTTCTCTATCTGTTCTTGACATCGGTTTATCTCTCTCATCATTATTTCTTGCGCAATCGAAAGAACACGATTAAATCGCGTATATACTGTCATTTTGCGCTATAAAAGAGCCTATTTGAAGCATGTTTTACATTTGCAAATATCTTTCTTAAAAAGAAAGCCATGGACTTCTAAGAGGTATCATTATGTTGCGCTTGAGCTTCTCTATCTGTTCTTGACATCGGTTTATCTCTCTCATCATTATTTCTTGCGCAATCGAAAGAAAACGATTAAATCGCGTATATACTGTCATTTTGCGCTATAAAAGAGCCTATTTGAAGCATGTTTTACATTTGCAAATATCTTTCTTAAAAAGAAAGCCATGGACTTCTAAGAGGTATCATTATGTTGCGCTTGAGCTTCTCTATCTGTTCTTGACATCGGTTTATCTCTCTCATCATTATTTCTTGCGCAATCGAAAGAACACGATTAAATCGCGTATATACTGTCATTTTGCGCTATAAAAGAGCCTATTTGAAGCATGTTTTACATTTGCAAATATCTTTCTTAAAAAGAAAGCCATGGACTTCTAAGAGGTATCATTATGTTGCGCTTGAGCTTCTCTATCTGTTCTTGACATCGGTTTATCTCTCTCATCATTATTTCTTGCGCAATCGAAAGAAAACGATTAAATCGCGTATATACTGTCATTTTGCGCTATAAAAGAGCCTATTTGAAGCATGTTTTACATTTGCAAATATCTTTCTTAAAAAGAAAGCCATGGACTTCTAAGAGGTATCATTATGTTGCGCTTGAGCTTCTCTATCTGTTCTTGACATCGGTTTATCTCTCTCATCATTATTTCTTGCGCAATCGAAAGAACACGATTAAATCGCGTATATACTGTCATTTTGCGCTATAAAAGAGCCTATTTGAAGCATGTTTTACATTTGCAAATATCTTTCTTAAAAAGAAAGCCATGGACTTCTAAGAGGTATCATTATGTTGCGCTTGAGCTTCTCTATCTGTTCTTGACATCGGTTTATCTCTCTCATCATTATTTCTTGCGCAATCGAAAGAACACGATTAAATCGCGTATATACTGTCATTTTGCGCTATAAAAGAGCCTATTTGAAGCATGTTTTACATTTGCAAATATCTTTCTTAAAAAGAAAGCCATGGACTTCTAAGAGGTATCATTATGTTGCGCTTGAGCTTCTCTATCTGTTCTTGACATCGGTTTATCTCTCTCATCATTATTTCTTGCGCAATCGAAAGAACACGATTAAATCGCGTATATACTGTCATTTTGCGCTATAAAAGAGCCTATTTGAAGCATGTTTTACATTTGCAAATATCTTTCTTAAAAAGAAAGCCATGGACTTCTAAGAGGTATCATTATGTTGCGCTTGAGCTTCTCTATCTGTTCTTGACATCGGTTTATCTCTCTCATCATTATTTCTTGCGCAATCGAAAGAACACGATTAAATCGCGTATATACTGTCATTTTGCGCTATAAAAGAGCCTATTTGAAGCATGTTTTACATTTGCAAATATCTTTCTTAAAAAGAAAGCCATGGACTTCTAAGAGGTATCATTATGTTGCGCTTGAGCTTCTCTATCTGTTCTTGACATCGGTTTATCTCTCTCATCATTATTTCTTGCGCAATCGAAAGAACACGATTAAATCGCGTATATACTGTCATTTTGCGCTATAAAAGAGCCTATTTGAAGCATGTTTTACATTTGCAAATATCTTTCTTAAAAAGAAAGCCATGGACTTCTAAGAGGTATCATTATGTTGCGCTTGAGCTTCTCTATCTGTTCTTGACATCGGTTTATCTCTCTCATCATTATTTCTTGCGCAATCGAAAGAACACGATTAAATCGCGTATATACTGTCATTTTGCGCTATAAAAGAGCCTATTTGAAGCATGTTTTACATTTGCAAATATCTTTCTTAAAAAGAAAGCCATGGACTTCTAAGAGGTATCATTATGTTGCGCTTGAGCTTCTCTATCTGTTCTTGACATCGGTTTATCTCTCTCATCATTATTTCTTGCGCAATCGAAAGAACACGATTAAATCGCGTATATACTGTCATTTTGCGCTATAAAAGAGCCTATTTGAAGCATGTTTTACATTTGCAAATATCTTTCTTAAAAAGAAAGCCATGGACTTCTAAGAGGTATCATTATGTTGCGCTTGAGCTTCTCTATCTGTTCTTGACATCGGTTTATCTCTCTCATCATTATTTCTTGCGCAATCGAAAGAACACGATTAAATCGCGTATATACTGTCATTTTGCGCTATAAAAGAGCCTATTTGAAGCATGTTTTACATTTGCAAATATCTTTCTTAAAAAGAAAGCCATGGACTTCTAAGAGGTATCATTATGTTGCGCTTGAGCTTCTCTATCTGTTCTTGACATCGGTTTATCTCTCTCATCATTATTTCTTGCGCAATCGAAAGAACACGATTAAATCGCGTATATACTGTCATTTTGCGCTATAAAAGAGCCTATTTGAAGCATGTTTTACATTTGCAAATATCTTTCTTAAAAAGAAAGCCATGGACTTCTAAGAGGTATCATTATGTTGCGCTTGAGCTTCTCTATCTGTTCTTGACATCGGTTTATCTCTCTCATCATTATTTCTTGCGCAATCGAAAGAAAACGATTAAATCGCGTATATACTGTCATTTTGCGCTATAAAAGAGCCTATTTGAAGCATGTTTTACATTTGCAAATATCTTTCTTAAAAAGAAAGCCATGGACTTCTAAGAGGTATCATTATGTTGCGCTTGAGCTTCTCTATCTGTTCTTGACATCGGTTTATCTCTCTCATCATTATTTCTTGCGCAATCGAAAGAACACGATTAAATCGCGTATATACTGTCATTTTGCGCTATAAAAGAGCCTATTTGAAGCATGTTTTACATTTGCAAATATCTTTCTTAAAAAGAAAGCCATGGACTTCTAAGAGGTATCATTATGTTGCGCTTGAGCTTCTCTATCTGTTCTTGACATCGGTTTATCTCTCTCATCATTATTTCTTGCGCAATCGAAAGAACACGATTAAATCGCGTATATACTGTCATTTTGCGCTATAAAAGAGCCTATTTGAAGCATGTTTTACATTTGCAAATATCTTTCTTAAAAAGAAAGCCATGGACTTCTAAGAGGTATCATTATGTTGCGCTTGAGCTTCTCTATCTGTTCTTGACATCGGTTTATCTCTCTCATCATTATTTCTTGCGCAATCGAAAGAACACGATTAAATCGCGTATATACTGTCATTTTGCGCTATAAAAGAGCCTATTTGAAGCATGTTTTACATTTGCAAATATCTTTCTTAAAAAGAAAGCCATGGACTTCTAAGAGGTATCATTATGTTGCGCTTGAGCTTCTCTATCTGTTCTTGACATCGGTTTATCTCTCTCATCATTATTTCTTGCGCAATCGAAAGAACACGATTAAATCGCGTATATACTGTCATTTTGCGCTATAAAAGAGCCTATTTGAAGCATGTTTTACATTTGCAAATATCTTTCTTAAAAAGAAAGCCATGGACTTCTAAGAGGTATCATTATGTTGCGCTTGAGCTTCTCTATCTGTTCTTGACATCGGTTTATCTCTCTCATCATTATTTCTTGCGCAATCGAAAGAACACGATTAAATCGCGTATATACTGTCATTTTGCGCTATAAAAGAGCCTATTTGAAGCATGTTTTACATTTGCAAATATCTTTCTTAAAAAGAAAGCCATGGACTTCTAAGAGGTATCATTATGTTGCGCTTGAGCTTCTCTATCTGTTCTTGACATCGGTTTATCTCTCTCATCATTATTTCTTGCGCAATCGAAAGAACACGATTAAATCGCGTATATACTGTCATTTTGCGCTATAAAAGAGCCTATTTGAAGCATGTTTTACATTTGCAAATATCTTTCTTAAAAAGAAAGCCATGGACTTCTAAGAGGTATCATTATGTTGCGCTTGAGCTTCTCTATCTGTTCTTGACATCGGTTTATCTCTCTCATCATTATTTCTTGCGCAATCGAAAGAAAACGATTAAATCGCGTATATACTGTCATTTTGCGCTATAAAAGAGCCTATTTGAAGCATGTTTTACATTTGCAAATATCTTTCTTAAAAAGAAAGCCATGGACTTCTAAGAGGTATCATTATGTTGCGCTTGAGCTTCTCTATCTGTTCTTGACATCGGTTTATCTCTCTCATCATTATTTCTTGCGCAATCGAAAGAACACGATTAAATCGCGTATATACTGTCATTTTGCGCTATAAAAGAGCCTATTTGAAGCATGTTTTACATTTGCAAATATCTTTCTTAAAAAGAAAGCCATGGACTTCTAAGAGGTATCATTATGTTGCGCTTGAGCTTCTCTATCTGTTCTTGACATCGGTTTATCTCTCTCATCATTATTTCTTGCGCAATCGAAAGAACACGATTAAATCGCGTATATACTGTCATTTTGCGCTATAAAAGAGCCTATTTGAAGCATGTTTTACATTTGCAAATATCTTTCTTAAAAAGAAAGCCATGGACTTCTAAGAGGTATCATTATGTTGCGCTTGAGCTTCTCTATCTGTTCTTGACATCGGTTTATCTCTCTCATCATTATTTCTTGCGCAATCGAAAGAACACGATTAAATCGCGTATATACTGTCATTTTGCGCTATAAAAGAGCCTATTTGAAGCATGTTTTACATTTGCAAATATCTTTCTTAAAAAGAAAGCCATGGACTTCTAAGAGGTATCATTATGTTGCGCTTGAGCTTCTCTATCTGTTCTTGACATCGGTTTATCTCTCTCATCATTATTTCTTGCGCAATCGAAAGAACACGATTAAATCGCGTATATACTGTCATTTTGCGCTATAAAAGAGCCTATTTGAAGCATGTTTTACATTTGCAAATATCTTTCTTAAAAAGAAAGCCATGGACTTCTAAGAGGTATCATTATGTTGCGCTTGAGCTTCTCTATCTGTTCTTGACATCGGTTTATCTCTCTCATCATTATTTCTTGCGCAATCGAAAGAACACGATTAAATCGCGTATATACTGTCATTTTGCGCTATAAAAGAGCCTATTTGAAGCATGTTTTACATTTGCAAATATCTTTCTTAAAAAGAAAGCCATGGACTTCTAAGAGGTATCATTATGTTGCGCTTGAGCTTCTCTATCTGTTCTTGACATCGGTTTATCTCTCTCATCATTATTTCTTGCGCAATCGAAAGAACACGATTAAATCGCGTATATACTGTCATTTTGCGCTATAAAAGAGCCTATTTGAAGCATGTTTTACATTTGCAAATATCTTTCTTAAAAAGAAAGCCATGGACTTCTAAGAGGTATCATTATGTTGCGCTTGAGCTTCTCTATCTGTTCTTGACATCGGTTTATCTCTCTCATCATTATTTCTTGCGCAATCGAAAGAACACGATTAAATCGCGTATATACTGTCATTTTGCGCTATAAAAGAGCCTATTTGAAGCATGTTTTACATTTGCAAATATCTTTCTTAAAAAGAAAGCCATGGACTTCTAAGAGGTATCATTATGTTGCGCTTGAGCTTCTCTATCTGTTCTTGACATCGGTTTATCTCTCTCATCATTATTTCTTGCGCAATCGAAAGAACACGATTAAATCGCGTATATACTGTCATTTTGCGCTATAAAAGAGCCTATTTGAAGCATGTTTTACATTTGCAAATATCTTTCTTAAAAAGAAAGCCATGGACTTCTAAGAGGTATCATTATGTTGCGCTTGAGCTTCTCTATCTGTTCTTGACATCGGTTTATCTCTCTCATCATTATTTCTTGCGCAATCGAAAGAACACGATTAAATCGCGTATATACTGTCATTTTGCGCTATAAAAGAGCCTATTTGAAGCATGTTTTACATTTGCAAATATCTTTCTTAAAAAGAAAGCCATGGACTTCTAAGAGGTATCATTATGTTGCGCTTGAGCTTCTCTATCTGTTCTTGACATCGGTTTATCTCTCTCATCATTATTTCTTGCGCAATCGAAAGAACACGATTAAATCGCGTATATACTGTCATTTTGCGCTATAAAAGAGCCTATTTGAAGCATGTTTTACATTTGCAAATATCTTTCTTAAAAAGAAAGCCATGGACTTCTAAGAGGTATCATTATGTTGCGCTTGAGCTTCTCTATCTGTTCTTGACATCGGTTTATCTCTCTCATCATTATTTCTTGCGCAATCGAAAGAACACGATTAAATCGCGTATATACTGTCATTTTGCGCTATAAAAGAGCCTATTTGAAGCATGTTTTACATTTGCAAATATCTTTCTTAAAAAGAAAGCCATGGACTTCTAAGAGGTATCATTATGTTGCGCTTGAGCTTCTCTATCTGTTCTTGACATCGGTTTATCTCTCTCATCATTATTTCTTGCGCAATCGAAAGAACACGATTAAATCGCGTATATACTGTCATTTTGCGCTATAAAAGAGCCTATTTGAAGCATGTTTTACATTTGCAAATATCTTTCTTAAAAAGAAAGCCATGGACTTCTAAGAGGTATCATTATGTTGCGCTTGAGCTTCTCTATCTGTTCTTGACATCGGTTTATCTCTCTCATCATTATTTCTTGCGCAATCGAAAGAACACGATTAAATCGCGTATATACTGTCATTTTGCGCTATAAAAGAGCCTATTTGAAGCATGTTTTACATTTGCAAATATCTTTCTTAAAAAGAAAGCCATGGACTTCTAAGAGGTATCATTATGTTGCGCTTGAGCTTCTCTATCTGTTCTTGACATCGGTTTATCTCTCTCATCATTATTTCTTGCGCAATCGAAAGAAAACGATTAAATCGCGTATATACTGTCATTTTGCGCTATAAAAGAGCCTATTTGAAGCATGTTTTACATTTGCAAATATCTTTCTTAAAAAGAAAGCCATGGACTTCTAAGAGGTATCATTATGTTGCGCTTGAGCTTCTCTATCTGTTCTTGACATCGGTTTATCTCTCTCATCATTATTTCTTGCGCAATCGAAAGAACACGATTAAATCGCGTATATACTGTCATTTTGCGCTATAAAAGAGCCTATTTGAAGCATGTTTTACATTTGCAAATATCTTTCTTAAAAAGAAAGCCATGGACTTCTAAGAGGTATCATTATGTTGCGCTTGAGCTTCTCTATCTGTTCTTGACATCGGTTTATCTCTCTCATCATTATTTCTTGCGCAATCGAAAGAACACGATTAAATCGCGTATATACTGTCATTTTGCGCTATAAAAGAGCCTATTTGAAGCATGTTTTACATTTGCAAATATCTTTCTTAAAAAGAAAGCCATGGACTTCTAAGAGGTATCATTATGTTGCGCTTGAGCTTCTCTATCTGTTCTTGACATCGGTTTATCTCTCTCATCATTATTTCTTGCGCAATCGAAAGAACACGATTAAATCGCGTATATACTGTCATTTTGCGCTATAAAAGAGCCTATTTGAAGCATGTTTTACATTTGCAAATATCTTTCTTAAAAAGAAAGCCATGGACTTCTAAGAGGTATCATTATGTTGCGCTTGAGCTTCTCTATCTGTTCTTGACATCGGTTTATCTCTCTCATCATTATTTCTTGCGCAATCGAAAGAACACGATTAAATCGCGTATATACTGTCATTTTGCGCTATAAAAGAGCCTATTTGAAGCATGTTTTACATTTGCAAATATCTTTCTTAAAAAGAAAGCCATGGACTTCTAAGAGGTATCATTATGTTGCGCTTGAGCTTCTCTATCTGTTCTTGACATCGGTTTATCTCTCTCATCATTATTTCTTGCGCAATCGAAAGAACACGATTAAATCGCGTATATACTGTCATTTTGCGCTATAAAAGAGCCTATTTGAAGCATGTTTTACATTTGCAAATATCTTTCTTAAAAAGAAAGCCATGGACTTCTAAGAGGTATCATTATGTTGCGCTTGAGCTTCTCTATCTGTT
This sequence comes from Strongylocentrotus purpuratus, assembly GCF_000002235.5. NCBI lineage: Eukaryota > Metazoa > Echinodermata > Echinoidea > Camarodonta > Strongylocentrotidae > Strongylocentrotus > Strongylocentrotus purpuratus. Next base: position 12,484 of record NW_022145150.1, on the reverse strand, counting down.
CTTGACATCGGTTTATCTCTCTCATCATTATTTCTTGCGCAATCGAAAGAACACGATTAAATCGCGTATATACTGTCATTTTGCGCTATAAAAGAGCCTATTTGAAGCATGTTTTACATTTGCAAATATCTTTCTTAAAAAGAAAGCCATGGACTTCTAAGAGGTATCATTATGTTGCGCTTGAGCTTCTCTATCTGTTCTTGACATCGGTTTATCTCTCTCATCATTATTTCTTGCGCAATCGAAAGAACACGATTAAATCGCGTATATACTGTCATTTTGCGCTATAAAAGAGCCTATTTGAAGCATGTTTTACATTTGCAAATATCTTTCTTAAAAAGAAAGCCATGGACTTCTAAGAGGTATCATTATGTTGCGCTTGAGCTTCTCTATCTGTTCTTGACATCGGTTTATCTCTCTCATCATTATTTCTTGCGCAATCGAAAGAACACGATTAAATCGCGTATATACTGTCATTTTGCGCTATAAAAGAGCCTATTTGAAGCATGTTTTACATTTGCAAATATCTTTCTTAAAAAGAAAGCCATGGACTTCTAAGAGGTATCATTATGTTGCGCTTGAGCTTCTCTATCTGTTCTTGACATCGGTTTATCTCTCTCATCATTATTTCTTGCGCAATCGAAAGAACACGATTAAATCGCGTATATACTGTCATTTTGCGCTATAAAAGAGCCTATTTGAAGCATGTTTTACATTTGCAAATATCTTTCTTAAAAAGAAAGCCATGGACTTCTAAGAGGTATCATTATGTTGCGCTTGAGCTTCTCTATCTGTTCTTGACATCGGTTTATCTCTCTCATCATTATTTCTTGCGCAATCGAAAGAACACGATTAAATCGCGTATATACTGTCATTTTGCGCTATAAAAGAGCCTATTTGAAGCATGTTTTACATTTGCAAATATCTTTCTTAAAAAGAAAGCCATGGACTTCTAAGAGGTATCATTATGTTGCGCTTGAGCTTCTCTATCTGTTCTTGACATCGGTTTATCTCTCTCATCATTATTTCTTGCGCAATCGAAAGAACACGATTAAATCGCGTATATACTGTCATTTTGCGCTATAAAAGAGCCTATTTGAAGCATGTTTTACATTTGCAAATATCTTTCTTAAAAAGAAAGCCATGGACTTCTAAGAGGTATCATTATGTTGCGCTTGAGCTTCTCTATCTGTTCTTGACATCGGTTTATCTCTCTCATCATTATTTCTTGCGCAATCGAAAGAACACGATTAAATCGCGTATATACTGTCATTTTGCGCTATAAAAGAGCCTATTTGAAGCATGTTTTACATTTGCAAATATCTTTCTAAAAAGAAAGCCATGGACTTCTAAGAGGTATCATTATGTTGCGCTTGAGCTTCTCTATCTGTTCTTGACATCGGTTTATCTCTCTCATCATTATTTCTTGCGCAATCGAAAGAAAACGATTAAATCGCGTATATACTGTCATTTTGCGCTATAAAAGAGCCTATTTGAAGCATGTTTTACATTTGCAAATATCTTTCTTAAAAAGAAAGCCATGGACTTCTAAGAGGTATCATTATGTTGCGCTTGAGCTTCTCTATCTGTTCTTGACATCGGTTTATCTCTCTCATCATTATTTCTTGCGCAATCGAAAGAACACGATTAAATCGCGTATATACTGTCATTTTGCGCTATAAAAGAGCCTATTTGAAGCATGTTTTACATTTGCAAATATCTTTCTTAAAAAGAAAGCCATGGACTTCTAAGAGGTATCATTATGTTGCGCTTGAGCTTCTCTATCTGTTCTTGACATCGGTTTATCTCTCTCATCATTATTTCTTGCGCAATCGAAAGAAAACGATTAAATCGCGTATATACTGTCATTTTGCGCTATAAAAGAGCCTATTTGAAGCATGTTTTACATTTGCAAATATCTTTCTTAAAAAGAAAGCCATGGACTTCTAAGAGGTATCATTATGTTGCGCTTGAGCTTCTCTATCTGTTCTTGACATCGGTTTATCTCTCTCATCATTATTTCTTGCGCAATCGAAAGAACACGATTAAATCGCGTATATACTGTCATTTTGCGCTATAAAAGAGCCTATTTGAAGCATGTTTTACATTTGCAAATATCTTTCTTAAAAAGAAAGCCATGGACTTCTAAGAGGTATCATTATGTTGCGCTTGAGCTTCTCTATCTGTTCTTGACATCGGTTTATCTCTCTCATCATTATTTCTTGCGCAATCAAAAGAAAACGATTAAATCGCGTATATACTGTCATTTTGCGCTATAAAAGAGCCTATTTGAAGCATGTTTTACATTTGCAAATATCTTTCTTAAAAAGAAAGCCATGGACTTCTAAGAGGTATCATTATGTTGCGCTTGAGCTTCTCTATCTGTTCTTGACATCGGTTTATCTCTCTCATCATTATTTCTTGCGCAATCGAAAGAACACGATTAAATCGCGTATATACTGTCATTTTGCGCTATAAAAGAGCCTATTTGAAGCATGTTTTACATTTGCAAATATCTTTCTTAAAAAGAAAGCCATGGACTTCTAAGAGGTATCATTATGTTGCGCTTGAGCTTCTCTATCTGTTCTTGACATCGGTTTATCTCTCTCATCATTATTTCTTGCGCAATCGAAAGAACACGATTAAATCGCGTATATACTGTCATTTTGCGCTATAAAAGAGCCTATTTGAAGCATGTTTTACATTTGCAAATATCTTTCTTAAAAAGAAAGCCATGGACTTCTAAGAGGTATCATTATGTTGCGCTTGAGCTTCTCTATCTGTTCTTGACATCGGTTTATCTCTCTCATCATTATTTCTTGCGCAATCGAAAGAACACGATTAAATCGCGTATATACTGTCATTTTGCGCTATAAAAGAGCCTATTTGAAGCATGTTTTACATTTGCAAATATCTTTCTTAAAAAGAAAGCCATGGACTTCTAAGAGGTATCATTATGTTGCGCTTGAGCTTCTCTATCTGTTCTTGACATCGGTTTATCTCTCTCATCATTATTTCTTGCGCAATCGAAAGAACACGATTAAATCGCGTATATACTGTCATTTTGCGCTATAAAAGAGCCTATTTGAAGCATGTTTTACATTTGCAAATATCTTTCTTAAAAAGAAAGCCATGGACTTCTAAGAGGTATCATTATGTTGCGCTTGAGCTTCTCTATCTGTTCTTGACATCGGTTTATCTCTCTCATCATTATTTCTTGCGCAATCGAAAGAAAACGATTAAATCGCGTATATACTGTCATTTTGCGCTATAAAAGAGCCTATTTGAAGCATGTTTTACATTTGCAAATATCTTTCTTAAAAAGAAAGCCATGGACTTCTAAGAGGTATCATTATGTTGCGCTTGAGCTTCTCTATCTGTTCTTGACATCGGTTTATCTCTCTCATCATTATTTCTTGCGCAATCGAAAGAACACGATTAAATCGCGTATATACTGTCATTTTGCGCTATAAAAGAGCCTATTTGAAGCATGTTTTACATTTGCAAATATCTTTCTTAAAAAGAAAGCCATGGACTTCTAAGAGGTATCATTATGTTGCGCTTGAGCTTCTCTATCTGTTCTTGACATCGGTTTATCTCTCTCATCATTATTTCTTGCGCAATCAAAAGAACACGATTAAATCGCGTATATACTGTCATTTTGCGCTATAAAAGAGCCTATTTGAAGCATGTTTTACATTTGCAAATATCTTTCTTAAAAAGAAAGCCATGGACTTCTAAGAGGTATCATTATGTTGCGCTTGAGCTTCTCTATCTGTTCTTGACATCGGTTTATCTCTCTCATCATTATTTCTTGCGCAATCAAAAGAAAACGATTAAATCGCGTATATACTGTCATTTTGCGCTATAAAAGAGCCTATTTGAAGCATGTTTTACATTTGCAAATATCTTTCTTAAAAAGAAAGCCATGGACTTCTAAGAGGTATCATTATGTTGCGCTTGAGCTTCTCTATCTGTTCTTGACATCGGTTTATCTCTCTCATCATTATTTCTTGCGCAATCGAAAGAACACGATTAAATCGCGTATATACTGTCATTTTGCGCTATAAAAGAGCCTATTTGAAGCATGTTTTACATTTGCAAATATCTTTCTTAAAAAGAAAGCCATGGACTTCTAAGAGGTATCATTATGTTGCGCTTGAGCTTCTCTATCTGTTCTTGACATCGGTTTATCTCTCTCATCATTATTTCTTGCGCAATCGAAAGAACACGATTAAATCGCGTATATACTGTCATTTTGCGCTATAAAAGAGCCTATTTGAAGCATGTTTTACATTTGCAAATATCTTTCTTAAAAAGAAAGCCATGGACTTCTAAGAGGTATCATTATGTTGCGCTTGAGCTTCTCTATCTGTTCTTGACATCGGTTTATCTCTCTCATCATTATTTCTTGCGCAATCGAAAGAAGAACACGATTAAATCGCGTATATACTGTCATTTTGCGCTATAAAAGAGCCTATTTGAAGCATGTTTTACATTTGCAAATATCTTTCTTAAAAAGAAAGCCATGGACTTCTAAGAGGTATCATTATGTTGCGCTTGAGCTTCTCTATCTGTTCTTGACATCGGTTTATCTCTCTCATCATTATTTCTTGCGCAATCGAAAGAAAACGATTAAATCGCGTATATACTGTCATTTTGCGCTATAAAAGAGCCTATTTGAAGCATGTTTTACATTTGCAAATATCTTTCTTAAAAAGAAAGCCATGGACTTCTAAGAGGTATCATTATGTTGCGCTTGAGCTTCTCTATCTGTTCTTGACATCGGTTTATCTCTCTCATCATTATTTCTTGCGCAATCGAAAGAAACACGATTAAATCGCGTATATACTGTCATTTTGCGCTATAAAAGAGCCTATTTGAAGCATGTTTTACATTTGCAAATATCTTTCTTAAAAAGAAAGCCATGGACTTCTAAGAGGTATCATTATGTTGCGCTTGAGCTTCTCTATCTGTTCTTGACATCGGTTTATCTCTCTCATCATTATTTCTTGCGCAATCAAAAGAACACGATTAAATCGCGTATATACTGTCATTTTGCGCTATAAAAGAGCCTATTTGAAGCATGTTTTACATTTGCAAATATCTTTCTTAAAAAGAAAGCCATGGACTTCTAAGAGGTATCATTATGTTGCGCTTGAGCTTCTCTATCTGTTCTTGACATCGGTTTATCTCTCTCATCATTATTTCTTGCGCAATCGAAAGAACACGATTAAATCGCGTATATACTGTCATTTTGCGCTATAAAAGAGCCTATTTGAAGCATGTTTTACATTTGCAAATATCTTTCTTAAAAAGAAAGCCATGGACTTCTAAGAGGTATCATTATGTTGCGCTTGAGCTTCTCTATCTGTTCTTGACATCGGTTTATCTCTCTCATCATTATTTCTTGCGCAATCGAAAGAACACGATTAAATCGCGTATATACTGTCATTTTGCGCTATAAAAGAGCCTATTTGAAGCATGTTTTACATTTGCAAATATCTTTCTTAAAAAGAAAGCCATGGACTTCTAAGAGGTATCATTATGTTGCGCTTGAGCTTCTCTATCTGTTCTTGACATCGGTTTATCTCTCATCATTTATTTCTTGCGCAATCGAAAGAAACACGATTAAATCGCGTATATACTGTCATTTTGCGCTATATAAAAGAGCCTATTTGAAGCATGTTTTACATTTGCAAATATCTTTCTTAAAAAGAAAGCCATGGACTTCTAAGAGGTATCATTATGTTGCGCTTGAGCTTCTCTATCTGTTCTTGACATCGGTTTTCTCTCTCATCATTATTTCTTGCGCAATCAAAAGAAACACGATTAAATCGCGTATATACTGTCATTTTGCGCTATAAAAGAGCCTATTTGAAGCATGTTTTACATTTGCAAATATCTTTCTTAAAAAGAAAGCCATGGACTTCTAAGAGGTATCATTATGTTGCGCTTGAGCTTCTCTATCTGTTCTTGACATCGGTTTATCTCTCTCATCATTATTTCTTGCGCAATCGAAAGAAACGATTAAATCGCGTATATACTGTCATTTTGCGCTATAAAAGAGCCTATTTGAAGCATGTTTTACATTTGCAAATATCTTTCTTAAAAAGAAAGCCATGGACTTCTAAGAGGTATCATTATGTTGCGCTTGAGCTTCTCTATCTGTTCTTGACATCGGTTATCTCTCTCATCTTATTTCTTGCGCAATCAAAAGAAAACGATTAAATCGCGTATATACTGTCATTTTGCGCTATAAAAGAGCCTATTTGAAGCATGTTTTACATTTGCAAATATCTTTCTTAAAAAGAAAGCCATGGACTTCTAAGAGGTATCATTATGTTGCGCTTGAGCTTCTCTATCTGTTCTTGACATCGGTTTATCTCTCTCATCATTATTTCTTGCGCAATCGAAAAGAACACGATTAAATCGCGTATATACTGTCATTTTGCGCTATAAAAGAGCCTATTTGAAGCATGTTTTACATTTGCAAATATCTTTCTTAAAAAGAAAGCCATGGACTTCTAAGAGGTATCATTATGTTGCGCTTGAGCTTCTCTATCTGTTCTTGACATCGGTTTATCTCTCTCATCATTATTTCTTGCGCAATCGAAAGAAAACGATTAAATCGCGTATATACTGTCATTTTGCGCTATAAAAGAGCCTATTTGAAGCATGTTTTACATTTGCAAATATCTTTCTTAAAAAGAAAGCCATGGACTTCTAAGAGGTATCATTATGTTGCGCTTGAGCTTCTCTATCTGTTCTTGACATCGGTTTATCTCTCTCATCATTATTTCTTGCGCAATCGAAAAGAACACGATTAAATCGCGTATATACTGTCATTTTGCGCTATAAAAGAGCCTATTTGAAGCATGTTTACATTTGCAAATATCTTTCTTAAAAAGAAAGCCATGGACTTCTAAGAGGTATCATTATGTTGCGCTTGAGCTTCTCTATCTGTTCTTGACATCGGTTTATCTCTCTCATCATTATTTCTTGCGCAATCGAAAGAACACGATTAAATCGCGTATATACTGTCATTTTGCGCTATAAAAGAGCCTATTTGAAGCATGTTTTACATTTGCAAATATCTTTCTTAAAAAGAAAGCCATGGACTTCTAAGAGGTATCATTATGTTGCGCTTGAGCTTCTCTATCTGTTCTTGACATCGTTTTCTCTCTCATCATTATTTCTTGCGCAATCAAAAGAACACGATTAAATCGCGTATATACTGTCATTTTGCGCTATAAAAGAGCCTATTTGAAGCATGTTTTACATTTGCAAATATCTTTCTTAAAAAGAAAGCCATGGACTTCTAAGAGGTATCATTATGTTGCGCTTGAGCTTCTCTATCTGTTCTTGACATCGGTTTATCTCTCTCATCATTATTTCTTGCGCAATCAAAAGAAAACGATTAAATCGCGTATATACTGTCATTTTGCGCTATAAAAGAGCCTATTTGAAGCATGTTTTACATTTGCAAATATCTTTCTTAAAAAGAAAGCCATGGACTTCTAAGAGGTATCATTATGTTGCGCTTGAGCTTCTCTATCTGTTCTTGACATCGGTTTATCTCTCTCATCATTATTTCTTGCGCAATCGAAAGAACACGATTAAATCGCGTATATACTGTCATTTTGCGCTATAAAAGAGCCTTTGAAGCATGTTTTACATTTGCAAATATCTTTCTTAAAAAGAAAGCCATGGACTTCTAAGAGGTATCATTATGTTGCGCTTGAGCTTCTCTATCTGTTCTTGACATCGGTTTATCTCTCTCATCATTATTTCTTGCGCAATCGAAAAGAACACGATTAAATCGCGTATATACTGTCATTTTGCGCTATAAAAGAGCCTATTTGAAGCATGTTTTACATTTGCAAATATCTTTCTTAAAAAGAAAGCCATGGACTTCTAAGAGGTATCATTATGTTGCGCTTGAGCTTCTCTATCTGTTCTTGACATCGGTTTATCTCTCTCATCTTTATTTCTTGCGCAATCAAAGAAAACGATTAAATCGCGTATATACTGTCATTTTGCGCTATAAAAGAGCCTATTTGAAGCATGTTTTACATTTGCAAATATCTTTCTTAAAAAGAAAGCCATGGACTTCTAAGAGGTATCATTATGTTGCGCTTGAGCTTCTCTATCTGTTCTTGACATCGGTTTATCTCTCTCATCATTATTTCTTGCGCAATCGAAAGAACACGATTAAATCGCGTATATACTGTCATTTTGCGCTATAAAAGAGCCTATTTGAAGCATGTTTTACATTTGCAAATATCTTTCTTAAAAAGAAAGCCATGGACTTCTAAGAGGTATCATTATGTTGCGCTTGAGCTTCTCTATCTGTTCTTGACATCGGTTTATCTCTCTCATCTTTATTTCTTGCGCAATCAAAAGAAAACGATTAAATCGCGTATATACTGTCATTTTGCGCTATAAAAGAGCCTATTTGAAGCATGTTTTACATTTGCAAATATCTTTCTTAAAAAGAAAGCCATGGACTTCTAAGAGGTATCATTATGTTGCGCTTGAGCTTCTCTATCTGTTCTTGACATCGGTTTATCTCTCTCATCTTTATTTCTTGCGCAATCGAAAGAACACGATTAAATCGCGTATATACTGTCATTTTGCGCTATAAAAGAGCCTATTTGAAGCATGTTTTACATTTGCAAATATCTTTCTTAAAAAGAAAGCCATGGACTTCTAAGAGGTATCATTATGTTGCGCTTGAGCTTCTCTATCTGTTCTTGACATCGGTTTATCTCTCTCATCATTATTCTTGCGCAATCGAAAGAACACGATTAAATCGCGTATATACTGTCATTTTGCGCTATAAAAGAGCCTATTTGAAGCATGTTTTACATTTGCAAATATCTTTCTTAAAAAGAAAGCCATGGACTTCTAAGAGGTATCATTATGTTGCGCTTGAGCTTCTCTATCTGTTCTTGACATCGGTTTATCTCTCTCATCATTATTTCTTGCGCAATCAAAAGAAAACGATTAAATCGCGTATATACTGTCATTTTGCGCTATAAAAGAGCCTATTTGAAGCATGTTTTACATTTGCAAATATCTTTCTTAAAAAGAAAGCCATGGACTTCTAAGAGGTATCATTATGTTGCGCTTGAGCTTCTCTATCTGTTCTTGACATCGGTTTATCTCTCTCATCATTATTTCTTGCGCAATCGAAAGAACACGATTAAATCGCGTATATACTGTCATTTTGCGCTATAAAAGAGCTATTTGAAGCATGTTTTACATTTGCAAATATCTTTCTTAAAAAGAAAGCCATGGACTTCTAAGAGGTATCATTATGTTGCGCTTGAGCTTCTCTATCTGTTCTTGACATCGGTTTATCTCTCTCATCATTATTTCTTGCGCAATCAAAGAACACGATTAAATCGCGTATATACTGTCATTTTGCGCTATAAAAGAGCCTATTTGAAGCATGTTTTACATTTGCAAATATCTTTCTTAAAAAGAAAGCCATGGACTTCTAAGAGGTATCATTATGTTGCGCTTGAGCTTCTCTATCTGTTCTTGACATCGGTTTATCTCTCTCATCATTATTTCTTGCGCAATCGAAAAGAACACGATTAAATCGCGTATATACTGTCATTTTGCGCTATAAAAGAGCCTATTTGAAGCATGTTTTACATTTGCAAATATCTTTCTTAAAAAGAAAGCCATGGACTTCTAAGAGGTATCATTATGTTGCGCTTGAGCTTCTCTATCTGTTCTTGACATCGGTTTATCTCTCTCATCATTATTTCTTGCGCAATCAAAAGAAAACGATTAAATCGCGTATATACTGTCATTTTGCGCTATAAAAGAGCCTATTTGAAGCATGTTTTACATTTGCAAATATCTTTCTTAAAAAGAAAGCCATGGACTTCTAAGAGGTATCATTATGTTGCGCTTGAGCTTCTCTATCTGTTCTTGACATCGGTTTATCTCTCTCATCATTATTTCTTGCGCAATCAAAAGAACACGATTAAATCGCGTATATACTGTCATTTTGCGCTATAAAAGAGCCTATTTGAAGCATGTTTTACATTTGCAAATATCTTTCTTAAAAAGAAAGCCATGGACTTCTAAGAGGTATCATTATGTTGCGCTTGAGCTTCTCTATCTGTTCTTGACATCGGTTTATCTCTCTCATCATTATTTCTTGCGCAATCAGAAAGAACACGATTAAATCGCGTATATACTGTCATTTTGCGCTATAAAAGAGCTATTTGAAGCATGTTTTACATTTGCAAATATCTTTCTTAAAAAGAAAGCCATGGACTTCTAAGAGGTATCATTATGTTGCGCTTGAGCTTCTCTATCTGTTCTTGACATCGGTTTATCTCTCTCATCTTATTTCTTGCGCAATCAAAGAAAAACGATTAAATCGCGTATATACTGTCATTTTGCGCTATAAAAGAGCCTATTTGAAGCATGTTTTACATTTGCAAATATCTTTCTTAAAAAGAAAGCCATGGACTTCTAAGAGGTATCATTATGTTGCGCTTGAGCTTCTCTATCTGTTCTTGACATCGGTTTATCTCTCTCATCATTATTTCTTGCGCAATCGAAAGAACACGATTAAATCGCGTATATACTGTCATTTTGCGCTATAAAAGAGCCTATTTGAAGCATGTTTTACATTTGCAAATATCTTTCTTAAAAAGAAAGCCATGGACTTCTAAGAGGTATCATTATGTTGCGCTTGAGCTTCTCTATCTGTTCTTGACATCGGTTTATCTCTCTCATCATTATTTCTTGCGCAATCGAAAGAACACGATTAAATCGCGTATATACTGTCATTTTGCGCTATAAAAGAGCTATTTGAAGCATGTTTTACATTTGCAAATATCTTTCTTAAAAAGAAAGCCATGGACTTCTAAGAGGTATCATTATGTTGCGCTTGAGCTTCTCTATCTGTTCTTGACATCGGTTTATCTCTCTCATCATTTATTTCTTGCGCAATCGAAAGAAACACGATTAAATCGCGTATATACTGTCATTTTGCGCTATAAAAGAGCCTATTTGAAGCATGTTTACATTTGCAAATATCTTTCTTAAAAAGAAAGCCATGGACTTCTAAGAGGTATCATTATGTTGCGCTTGAGCTTCTCTATCTGTTCTTGACATCGGTTTATCTCTCTCATCATTATTTCTTGCGCAATCGAAAGAAACACGATTAAATCGCGTATATACTGTCATTTTGCGCTATAAAAGAGCCTATTTGAAGCATGTTTACATTTGCAAATATCTTCTTAAAAAGAAAGCCATGGACTTCTAAGAGGTATCATTATGTTGCGCTTGAGCTTCTCTATCTGTTCTTGACATCGGTTTATCTCTCTCATCATTATTTCTTGCGCAATCGAAAGAACACGATTAAATCGCGTATATACTGTCATTTTGCGCTATAAAAGAGCCTATTTGAAGCATGTTTTACATTTGCAAATATCTTTCTTAAAAAGAAAGCCATGGACTTCTAAGAGGTATCATTATGTTGCGCTTGAGCTTCTCTATCTGTTCTTGACATCGGTTTATCTCTCTCATCTTATTTCTTGCGCAATCAAAAGAAAACGATTAAATCGCGTATATACTGTCATTTTGCGCTATAAAAGAGCCTATTTGAAGCATGTTTACATTTGCAAAATATCTTCTTAAAAAGAAAGCCATGGACTTCTAAGAGGTATCATTATGTTGCGCTTGAGCTTCTCTATATGTTCTTGACATCGGTTATCTCTCTCATCCTATTTCTTGCGCAATCGAAAGAAACACGATTAAATCGCGTATATACTGTCATTTTGCGCTATAAAAGAGCCTATTTGAAGCATGTTTACATTTGCAAATATCTTTCTTAAAAAGAAAGCCATGGACTTCTAAGAGGTATCATTATGTTGCGCTTGAGCTTCTCTATCTGTTCTTGACATCGGTTTATCTCTTCTCATAATTATTTCTTGCGCAATCGAAAAAACACGATTAAATCGCGTATATACTGTCATTTTGCGCTATAAAAGAGCCTATTTGAAGCATGTTTACATTTGCAAATATCTTTCTTAAAAAGAAAGCCATGGACTTCTAAGAGGTATCATTTATGTTGCGCTTGAGCTTCTCTATCTGTTCTTGACATCGGTTTATCTCTCTCATCTTTATTTCTTGCGCAATCAAAAGAAAACGATTAAATCGCGTATATACTGTCATTTTGCGCTATAAAAGGAGCCTATTGAAGCATGTTTACATTTGCAAATATCTTTCTTAAAAAGAAAGCCATGGACTTCTAAGAGGTATCATTATGTTGCGCTTGAGCTTCTCTATCTGTTCTTGACATCGGTTATCTCTCTCATCATTATGTTCTTGCGCAATCGAAAAGAACACCTTTAAATCGCGTATATACTGTCATTTTGCGCTATAAAGAGCCTATTTGAAGCATGTTTTACATTTGCAAATATCTTTCTTAAAAAAGAAAGCCATGGAC
>NW_022145149.1:0-4409 GCF_000002235.5 Strongylocentrotus purpuratus | reverse complement strand
GTCTCGGCTCGGACCTCCGTTATTTATTCTGTACTATTATCCAAAAGAATTCCCCGGAACGACTATACGCAGATGACAAACGGATTTCTTTTTTCTTTCAGGCCTGCATGTACTTGCTCAATATAAATCATCTCAACCATAAAAGCAGGTGTTGATTATACTCGTGGATGGAATCTTCAAACAGATTCCAAACTAAATAGATGGGGTATCTGTCAGAAGTCCTGTCATAAAGCCATCACTCGGTGCTAGAAATCTAGAAGTACTTTTTGACGAACGTTTGAATATGCGAACATTACAACATAATGTAAATCAATTACATACCACATTATAATATAACCAGCGCTTTGTAACTGCAAGGAAAAGGCGCTATATCAAATATCTTTGGACTGGATTGGATTCGGAAGAGTTTTGATCAGGACAGTATAAAAAACAATTGTTCATGCTTGCATCATTATTTTAAGTTTTTCATTAAAAAGAGTCTGGCTCTTAGGGTAATGGGAGTCACTTAATCCCAGAAAAAGATAGGCTTATATACATGAACAATTCTTTTTACAATTTAAACTCTTGTCTGCATAAGGAGCGACTATTCATTAAAATGCAGTAAGGGAAATTATTTTAGTCTCTGTTTCCTTCCTTTTGTTCTTTTCTTCCCCTTCCCACTGTCCTCCCCTTTCCAATTCATTTTTCACCTCTTTCTTCTTCTTCTTCAGAACTAACGTTTACTCTCTTTCTCTCTCTCTCTCTCTCTTTCTGTTTGTTTGTGGGGGGGGAGGGGATTTGGAGGGGGCTTCTAATTCCGCCACTCAGCGCAATGACACAAGAAAATAAACATAGGAAAAGTGGTCTCAATCTCCCATATTTTACCCCCCCCCCCCTTATTTAGGGTACGCGCATGCCTGTTCCCTCCCGTTGTAGGCACCCCCTATCTCAGGGCTGCCAACATTTCTGAACCCCCCTTCCGCGGGATTTTCCTGCGTTGGAGTTGCCCCCCCCCCCTCCCCTCTGAATGAAATAGCTATGATCCAATAAGCGGGACTTTGCGAACTTCTTGGCAAGGTGTTTTTACCTGCGATGCTGTCAGATTTATAGCCAGAGCCACTGCAAGAGAGGGTACGGAGTGCGTAGACGGAGGCCTGTTTAGCAACACCATATGTATTACCTGCAACAGTGCCGGCACAGTGGGTTCCATGTCCATTGCAATCTTGCCCCTAGAATAGAAGAATCATGGTGGCGATATGTTTATCTCAATTTATTAGATTATCTTATAAGCAATCGAGGCATAGGCGCCGGAAGCGAGGGGTGCAGGGGGGGGGGGACAACCCTCCCTCCTCAAAAAAAAACCGCGCCCCCACCCCTTCGAAAAAAATCAGGAGAAAAGGAGTAAAAAAAGGTTTGTATTTTTTAACCAAAAAAAAACAACAAATAATAAAGCATGAATTGAATCACATAAAAAGTAATTCCATTCAAAGAAAAGGAGAGTAAACAGGAATTAAAACATTCCTCATGCCCCTATATTTATGAATGGAGGATTTTATGCGATACGCGCATATCGTGGATATATTGTGAGAGGATGGGAAAGCGTGTGTGTTTTTTTAATTGTAGGGGTGAGAATACATGAGCCCTTGAACACTGGCGTACTGATGGGGGGGGGGGCAGTTGCCCTCCAAATAAATTTCAAACGTGGTTTAATTCTAATTCGGTATCGGTGATTTACAAATGTTACTGAAATGACATGATTTTCCGGTATTTTTTCTCAATTTCTTTTGTAAAATATTATTTGTTATGCGTTCGTTGGAAAATTACAAATTCTCAAATTTACAGTCAGGCAAAAATATGCTTTTTAAGAAGCCTTAATCATGTCAGGGCCTGCAGAACGGCGGGCTCGGGGGCTCGAGCCCCCTCATTTTTTGAAAAAGTATGTTTAAGAGAAAAAGAAAGGAAGAGAAAAAGAATTGAGGTATCAGAAGATGCTTCTCTGACCGTTATTTAATGCTTAAAACCCTTGAGCTTACGGGGGCTCCGCCCCCTGTACACCACCAAGGACCCTAAAGCGGAACACTGGATGCTCATCTGACCGAAATCAAATCAGTACTCTTTGTGCAAAACAGCTCGAGCCCTGACTATGGCCCTGACTACATAAGACTACTACTGCCACTACGACGATGACGACGAATACTACTACTATGTCTACTCCTTCTATTCCTATACAATTAAAACAAATACTGTGAACAGCATTAGGTTAAGATTAAAAAGGAATAGATAGGCCAACAGCAAAACAGTAAAAGAAAGAAATGAAAGAAATAACATGACCGTCGTCTACTAACATCTCCACCTATGAAGTCTGCAGCAACACTAGCACGGCTACCAAAGTCTTCATGGTCTGTATAGATACCAGAGTCGATTACGTAAACATGAGCTCCAGCACCAGTGCCTGCAAACAAGGTAAATAAAATTATATTTTTCTATCAAATTAAAATTGTCCCTGAAATAGTCAGTTATCATGATAAGATATTTTTGGGACATAAATATAAGAAAATCATGAACAAGCTAAAAACAAAACCCGATGAATGAAGCAAAATGAAAGATATCAATATACGTGAATTATACATCTTCATTACCATGCAAAATATAACAAAGATGGATAAAATAATACTTTGTATTCACATTGTTTTACATATTCATTTATGAACATGATTTTTATGCAAATAAATTGCATGTGTGTGGAGGGCGGAGGAGGAAGAAAGTAGAAGTAGAAGAAGAAGAAGAAGAAGAAGAAGAAGAAGAAGAAGAAGAAGAATACATATTATATTATATTTGACTAACCAGCGATGTTCATTTCCCCGTTGAGAGGGAGATCTCTCTGGTCGATGCGATCGAGACCCCATTCGACAGCGTCAGCTGTGATGATCTCATCTTCCTCTACATAGGCAACACCAGGCAGGGAACGCAACTGAAAGGTGACCATAATATTGTTCCTCAAAATCATGAACAGTCAATCCTGTCTATTAAGGCCACCCAATGGGAGACAGAAATAGTGGCCAGTGTAGACTGTACTTGGTTCTGATGTTCCTATTTTCATTAAATGAATAAAACTTTATATCATCATGATACAGTCAGAGGAACTAGAATATTACATTTTGGCATTTGGCAACAAAAAACATGTTAAAGTGCAATCGATGCAACATAAGCACACTTACTACTAACTTATGGAAACTAGCTAAAATATTAACGCTGTGATTATCTTAATCAAAAGAAAGGAAGGAAAAGATGAAAAGAAGAAAAAGAGGAACAACAAACAGGAAGAAGGATAAGGAGGAGGAGGAGGGGGGTAGGAGGAGGAGGAGGAGGAGGAGGGGAGGAGAAGAACAAGGAGGGAATAAGAACGAGAAGAAAGAGAGAACCATAAAAAATAGTAGAAGAAAGGGGAATATAAGAAGAAAGTAAAAAGGAAAGAAGGGGGTAGAGGCGGAAAAGAAATAGATAAAGACATAAATAATGACGAAGATGATGAAGAAGAGAAGTAGTAAAAAACAAAAAACAAAAACCAAAGGTATTCTTACAATATCAAGGCCTCCTTCGGGAACAACGGATACGAAGCATTGATGAGAGATATTTTCGATTTGATAGAAGCGAAGAGACCAGATGTAGCTACACGGGTCATTAAACGCTCTAAAGTTGCGTCGATATCTACACCATCCTGTGAAATGAATGGAATTTTCATGAATAAAAAGGATAAATAAGTGTTATCCATATATCTTTGCACATACATTGATCAGAATATGTCAAAACGCTAATAAATTGAGTAGAGTAACTAAATGACAATGGAAATCGATACAATCTCAGTTTCACAAAAAAACACAAACGTTTTCACCCAATTACACGATAAAGAAATGCTATTTATTCAGTTGCAGCCTCATTTAATAGGGTTAGTAAAAACATTCATTTTTTCAGTGAGAGGAAGAATTATGTTATACGAAACAATATTGCCCGACGGTGGATGGGAGGGGAAAGACAATTATTATGAGCAATAATAGCTAGCAACTGAATTTGAGCTGCCATAACATAGCAGCATTTGTGCCAACTATATGTTGGAATCCTTTGGAAACTTGTGCTGTGTCGTTTACTTTGATGTGTTCTTTGCTTATCTAGGCGTATGAAGGGTAATGTTCTGCAACTGTATTTATCGGCTTTGTATTCCTATCGCTTACGCATATTTGGGCTCCCTTTTTACTTACTCTGTAATAATTGTGTTTGAGAGTTAATCTTTTAGATAAAATATGTAAATCTAAATTCAACTGACTCATTAAAGTAGCTTCTTTTATTTTCTACTGCATCTTTTATAATTCAACCCACACAAAACCGCTTGAAAACTTGACATCAAAATTGTGAAGAATGTAGATAATATTGTT
>NW_022145148.1:0-4412 GCF_000002235.5 Strongylocentrotus purpuratus | reverse complement strand
GTCCTACTTACCTGTTGGACCTACAAATGCATATTTCCTTAACTATGTAATTAACCGCTAAAGTAAAGATTTGCTATAGCGTGCCACCAGCGCCCTCCTGCGCCAGCGCCCACAATAGTCAGAGCCACCGCCATTATCGTCCTCTTTTTCTTTAGCGCTCGTGACAGTAGGACGTGTTTTCAATGCTCACAGTAGCATGCATGTTTCTACTGTGTAATCGCTATTTGTTATTAATTTTCTCAAGATTTGCAATACTTTGTTTCTCGGAAGCACTAGTTTGTTTCTGGTTACATTTGTTGGTTTTTTGGACGAGTTTTATAAACGTTTTTATTAAACCGTTTTATGACCTCTGTGTTTTTGCGTGTATACATTGTACATTAAAGAATACGTATGTGTTTGTATTTTTTATCCTAACAGTTTGAAGAAAATCCTACTATAGTTCTGAGACTGTTCTGGTTTTTGGGTCTTTGATTAAAATGCCTCCCAAAAATTTCGTGACTTGTGATAAATGTCACAAGATTTTGCCGAATAGCCTAGACGACTCCCACGAATTATGTCCTAAGTGTAGGCCATGTTCTAGAGCTCTTAGGTGTGCCATTTGCGAGTCATGGGGCTCCGAAATGTGGACGAAGATTGACACCTGCTAGCGAAATCTACAGACTCGGCAAAAAGTGAAGCTTCGACCACTTCTGGAAAGAAAAAGAAGTCATCGAAGCGGGTAAGTACGGAGCCACCGCGGTCCTTCCTGGTATTGGTTTTACCTATCCTATCGGACGCAGCGACGGGGCTTTCGCGGACTGGAGCCAGGCCGATGGCCGAGGGTTCCAGTGCCGCATGTCTTTCCCGGGGACAGGTTTCGGGCACGGAAGTGTCGCAGGCCAGTCCCCATAAGGGAAGGAAAAGGACTAGTAGTGGCGCGATGCGCCGAAAACCACCGGCCCGACTCGGTACAAACCGGGGCCAGACGGAAGTCTGCAAGCTCCCGGCTGATGAGTCAGCAACCGAGAAAAACATCGGTCTACGTCGGCAATCCCCGGCGACCGACGCCGCCAGGATTTCCCCCGAGAGCAGATTGCTCCGAAGAGGATTCCCCGGATTGTCCTCAGCCACCGGTTGAGGGCACAAACCCGAAGAAACAAAAAACCGATCGCCCCATCGCGTTAACGTTCGGCCCCCGACGTTGGTGGGAACCGAGCGGAACCGGGCCCTATCGGTCTGACAGCCGCCGCGTTTAACCCGGCACCCGCGCCCGGTCAAACCCAGAGCGGGGGGTGGCACCCGGGGTTCTTTCGGACGTTCCTTCGGGAATTTCTGATTTAATGGCTCGTCACAGTGGATCGCAACATCGATCACGGCCCAAGAATAAACGGCGCCGGGCCCATAAATCCCGCCGCCGCCGTTATTCTAGCTCTTCAACGAGCGACAGTGCCAGTACGTCGCCGACTTCTGGCCAGTCATCGGACCACCCACGTCATCGCAAACGCGGACGGAGAGGACAATACATCGGATTTATTGCTGAAAGTTTTCTGAAAGGTTTTCAGGCTTTGTCGGCTCAGTTGGCGGCATTGGCGCCACAACAACTCCCAATTTCCCCTGAGCTGAGGCCGAAGATCGGGAATTTGACCGGGAATCAGGCGGCGCTATTTCTATTCACCCGTCTGATTCATTGCAAGAGTCAGACTCGGACGTCAACCGCGCTACGCGCAGAGACGCCAAGAGACCTTCACCTACTCATTCTGCAGCTGTAGATACACACGAGGCAACAACTAAGGCTAACCTCGAGTCCCGGCCGGGTCCATCTTCGATGGATCGGCCATCCGACATGGATTCTTCCGGGAGTCATCCTTATGAGACTACCGATAATAGATTTTGTGAAGTGATGTGGGATATGGTTCGTATATTAAAGATTCCCATTCCTGAACAATCAGAATCTTCACAAGGTACACGGCCTAGTTTTAAGAAACGCACAGGTGTACCAGAGCGGATTCCCCGAAGTCAACCTTTCCGGAATTCCCGGTGTACAGGTTTTTTTTCTAACCGTCTTAAAACAATAGCTGCTCAGAAAAAAATGGCAACCCTTTGCCAAGGCAGCATGTCATCCCTTTCGGGTTCCAAAGCAGGATACTGAAGAATTTTTAACAGTTCTGGTTATCCCAGACAATGCAAAGGACAAGATGGGGGCAGATACAGGGAAACAATCACTTAAAGTTCCCTTTGCCGATCCTGTCCGGAGTAAGCTTGAAGAGGCATTACATAAGGTTGATGCAGCATCCCGCATGGGTCTGCAAGGACTTCATTTATGCTTCTTTTGTCAGAATACTTGGTTACTGCATGTGATTCCGGTTCCAGTGTTTCTCCTACATGGCTGTCAATGCCTTTCAATGTCTGGAGGATGGATTACGCATCATCCTAGACCAATTTGCTAGGTTCTCTGTACTTGCCACGGTCTCCAGACGTTCCAATGTTCTAGAAACGATCTTCTTCCCTTCAGAAGGGGTGAGAAAACGCATGGAGGCCCTTCCTTTATGGAGCAAGGATTTGTTTGCGGATCAGTTTCCAGACGATGATGGAGGCCGAGGCCAAACGTCCTAGAAGCAACAGACCGTATTAATTACAGCCCCTCGGAAGAAGTCACAACCAACAGCTAAGGTCCCGACTACTTCGAATAGGGCCAAAGGGTTTAGAAAACCTTTGCCCTCCTTTCGGACACCCAAGTCTACCCAATCAACCACTGTGGCTCGAGCAACACCAGCAAAAGCCGCAACAACATCGCAGACAACTTCGGACGAAGTTTTGGCTGGCCAACCTCAAGAGGTCGTGGCACGCGGTTTCCCTCCTGCCAGAATTCTTCTTGAGCGGGTCGGGGGTGGCGTCTGTGACGCTGGTTCTCCATCCGTGGCCCCCCAGATTGGGCCCGTGGGGGGCCACTTAAGGCAATTCGGGGAGACTTGGGCCCACTTTTGCACCGATGGGTGGGTGCTTCAGACAGTCACACAGGGGTACAACCTCGAGTTTACGAGCACTCCTCCATCGGTAATGTTCTCACGTCCCACCCCTGTTCCATCAGACAGAGAACAGCGGAGGGCATTGGAGAAAGAAATAAAACCCTGCTATCAAAGCAAGCAATTCAACCGTTACAAGTCCAGTAGAAACATCAGGTTTCATGTCGACATTCTTCCTTACACCCAAGAAGAAGCAAGGCGAGTGGCGTCCTATTCTGAACCTAAAGCCGTTGAACAGGTTTTATTCGTCCATGGCGGTTCCGTATGGAGACCCTGCGCACCGTCTTAAATTCTCTTCCAACACCATCCTGGGCCGCATCAATAGATCTGCTTATCAGATGCTTATCTTCACGTACCCATTTGCAAGGAACACAGAAAATACCTTCGTTTTCAATACAAAAATACAATTTTCCAGTTCCTCACTCTTCCGTTCGGTCTGTCAACATCACCAAGGGTCTTCACCAGAGTAACAAAGACCCTGGCAACAATACTTCGAAGAGCAAATATAATGATATTCCTCTACCTGGACGATTGGTTAATCGTAGGCAGGTCCACAGAGGAAGTTCGACAGTCCTTAGAAGTACCGTCGACTGACGACAAGGTTAGGGTTTCTGATAAACTTGGAAAAGTCTCATCTGGTCCCCACCCAGACACCATCTTTTCTAGGGGCAGAATCTACCTGGTAACAGGGATCGCTAACCCTTCGAGCGAACGAGTACACATGTCCAGGAGTGCGCCACACTGTTCCTGACGGCTCGATCAGCACCATCGGTGGCCTGGCTACGACTGCTGGGCTAATGGCCAGTCTGGTCGATCTAGTCCCATGGTGTCGCCTGAGGATGCGGCCAATTCAAATGCATCTTTGGCTCATTTTCGACCCAGTCAACATCCTTTGTCAAGGAGCATACCAATACTGAAGCCAATCATCCCCCACATTCATTGGTGGACAATTTGGAGCAACCTGAGTCAAGGTTTGCCTTTCCTCCTCCACTTCCCCACGGTGACTTTTACGACAGATGCGTCCAACATGGGATGGGGTGCGCATCTGCAGTCACAGCAAGTGTCAGGTCTTTGGACGCCAGACGAACTGATTTTCCACATCAATGTTTCTGCAGTTTGCAGAGCCTTATCCCAGCTCATCAGCCTAGTCGAACAGAAGGTTGTAATGGTGCAATCCGATACTCAACTGTAGTGGCCTACATAAATCGCCAAGGAGGAACACGTTCCCCCCAGCTGTGCTTCCAGACTTGGAAGCTACTCCTTTGGTGCATAGATCACAACGTAACTCTTGTGGCATGTCACATACCAGGCGAGTTGAATGTCACGGCAGACACGCGCTGTCCAGAGGAAAGATCCTTCCAACAGAATGGCAACTACACACCAAAAGTTGTCCAAACACTGTTCAATTCA
>NW_022145147.1:0-4423 GCF_000002235.5 Strongylocentrotus purpuratus | reverse complement strand
ATTGGCTGAGAGTGTGATTTGGCCTATTTTGTAGTTGGCATAGTTTGATGCAAATGAGCAAATAATGTTGCTGTCTGCACAGAGTTCACTGAACATAGTCCTTGAATCGCACTGGAGGCTTGCGAACTCGTGTGGATTGACGAAGACTGGACTTCAGTTTAGGACTATCCTCAAGAACTGCTGGAGGTTTGACGAGAGATTGAGGATCTTGGGATGGTTGTGAATCAGTGACTAAGGTATGTCGTCTGTAGGGTCATCACTGTTGTCCATCCTTCTAGAGTGTGGGGGTCATGGGGTGGGGTTTGGACCTTTTGAAGTGAGAGACGTTTCGTCTGGTTACTTTGTCTCCTCTTGTGGCTTCCACCATGTTTCCTCTCTCATCGTGACTTGGAAGGGTCGGGGTTGAATGGTGAGGTGTGTTTGGATTATTTGGTTGACGCACAAGGACTACGTCTCCTGTCTGATGTTTGACGGTTTGGCAAAGAGGCGAGTGTCAGCAAGTGTCTTCATTTTCGATTTCTGCTGGGCATCTCGTTCTCGCAAGAGTCATCGCGACTGTATGACGCTTGGGAGACTGGATCTCTGGTAGCTCACATTTCAGCTTTCTGGAGTTGAGTGCTTCGCTGGGGGATAGGTTTGTTGAGGAATGAGGAGTAGCTCTGTACTGGCGAAGTAATATATGTAACTGTTTGTTTCCAGCTTACACCTTCAGTCTCGGCGATGCGTATGACTTTTTCCTAGTGTTCTGTTTAGTCGCTCTACTTCTCCGTTGGCTCTTGGCCATAGTGGGGTGACTCGTCGATGTGTAAAACCAAGATATGATGTGAATTTTGCAAAACTCATGTCCATGAAATGGAGGACCGTTGTCTGTCTTGACTATGTCAGGAATCCCTTGCCGAGCAAAGATTGCATCTAGCTTCGGAATGGTTGCTCTGGCTGAAGTAGAACTCACAATCTCAACTTCTGGGAATCTGCTATACTCGTCAACGACAACAAGTAAGTATTCACCGGATGTGTATGGGCCAGTGAAATCTACAGCAACTTCTTTCCATGGAGCGGAAGGTAACGGTGTCATCTTCAGTGGCTCAGGACGTTCTGCGCTGTTTGTCGTTGCTGCTTGGCATGGTAGGCATTGCTTCACTTTGTCTTCAACCATTCTGTCAATACCTGGAAACCAAACCTTCTCTCTGATGAGGCTCTTAGTCTTGACGATCCTTTGGTGACTGGCATGTGCCAACTCGATAATGGTGGGTTGCAGGGATGCGGGAATCGTTAAGCGGTTTCCTCTCAGGATTGCACCATTGCAGATTGTAAGCTCGCTTCGAACTGGTTTGTATGGACGCATGTCTACATCATCCCAATCGTGTGACTTTCCGGATTGGATGGTTGTCATCAGTTTCTGCATGATGCCATCTTTTGCTGTTTCAGCACGGACATCCTCTAGAGTTAGAGCTTTTGGGACTGCATGTTACAGATGTAGTTTATGTAGTCTTCTGCTACTGACTTGTTAGGAGCTTGAGATCCGGGGTGTCTACTGATGAAGTCAAGCTGGGTTTTCATCATCTTTTCCCGGCTTGTACACAATGTCACAGTCATATGACATTGTACGCAGTCGCCAGCGATCGATTCTGGCAGAAGTTGGCCTGCTGCTCTTGAAGATTCCAAGGAGAGGCTTGTGGTCTGTGATTATGCGAAAATGGGCACCAAAGACGTAGAGATGAAAATGCTCGACGGCCCAGACCACTCCTAGCATCTCACGCTCTGTTTGGGAATATCTGGATTCTACATCTGACAGTGTACGACTGGCGTACGAGACAATCTTTCCATCTTGTGACAACATTGCGCCTAGTCCTACTGGACTTGCATCCACGATGATATCTGTCGGTTTGCGAGGGTCAAAATACACCATGACATTCGTGTTTGTCAGGATACTTTTCAGTTCGTTGAATGATGAGATTTCCTCCTGCTCCCACTTCCACTTGGAGTCTTGATGGGTAAGGGCGCGAAGGGGTTTAGTGACCGTTGCATAGTTGGGGATGAATCGTGAGACGTATGATGCTAACCGAGGAAAGACTTGACTTCTTTGGCATTCTTGGGGGCTGTTGCATTGATGAGGGCCTCAATTTCTTTGGGTCTGGTGCGATGCCATCTCCACTGAACGTGTGTTCGTTAGAACTTAACTTCTGGTTGTGCGAACTTGCATTTGCTCTTGTTCAGTCTGGCGTTGTGGCTCTGGAGTCTGTCAAGAACAGCTTTCAGGTTTCTATCGTGTTCTTGTTTGATCTTTGCCGTAGACAATAATGTCGTCTGATACATTCCTGCATCCACTCAGGCCAGTAAGAAGTTGTGCCACGGCTGACTGGAATATCTCAGAGGCAGCGTTGATACCAAACATCAAACGCTTGTAGCGGAAGAGACCGACATGGGTGCTGAAGGTTGTGATGTTGCGGCATTCTTCTTCCAGTTCAAACTGGTGGTAGCCTGCTGTCATGTCTAGTGTGCTGAAGACTGTACACCCATTGAGGTCAGTGATGATGTCATCAAGGGTAGGCATGGGGTGTCGTTCTCGTTGGACTGCGCGATTGGCTTCTCTCATGTCGACGCAGATTCTGATCTCACCTGAGGGCTTTGGAACGACAAGAATTGGGCTCACCCATGGGTAGGACCGTCAATTCTCTCTATGATGTCTGCATCTTCCAGTCGCCGGAGCTCACGCTCGACATCTTTGCGTGTGTGGAAGGGTATGCGACGATGCTTTTGTTGCTTTCGGTTTTACGTCAGGGTCGATGTGAGAGAGATCTTGACATCTTTGATTTTCCCAATGCCAGAAAACAAGTCGCCATATTGCTGCATTATCTGATCATGTGTCATGGCAGTGGCGTTGGTGGTCGCTGTGGCTGATCTGGTTGGAGGTTGCAGGTTACATGGTCTGCATTGAGGGAGATCAGCTTGAGTTGTTTGGCAGTGCGAAAGATAGCAGGTTGCAACTGTGTGTGTTGACAATGTGGAACTCGGTATAGCAAGAGTTGGGACCGACTCTTACTTCAGCTTCGATGACACCTAGCACTGGTTAGGGGTGTATTTGTACCGTAGGCGAATACTCTGGAAGTAGCTTTTCGTGTCTTGAGTGTCTGCCCGCTACTTCGAAGGAGATCAATGGATTTGGAGTCTAACACGTTGACGGATGCTCCTGAATCTATCATGGCAGACAGGGTAGTGTTGCCGATGGTCATTTTGCAGGTAGGTAGATTAGCAACATGAATGACGTAAGCGCTGCATGTTGGTTTGCGAAGATGTAGTCATTGTCAGAGTCATCTTGTTCTATGACGTTGACTTTCGCTGATGCTGATCGGCATACGGAATCAAAGTGTCCGATTTTTCCACAGTTTCGGCACTTTTTTCCTTTCGCTGGACAGGTTCCAGTATGGGGATAGATTCCTCCACAAAAGTAACAGGTACGGTTGGGGCGTGGTGGTTGATTTTGGCGTGGTGGTTGGCGGTGCCTAGACTTGGATCGGCCTCGGTTCTGTGATGCATTTCGCTGTCGGGGAGGTCGGGGCTTGAAGGACCTGCTTGTGTATGCCTTGTCACGTCTGCTTCTGCCATCATTGGACTTTGTGATAGCATTTTTTGTTTCAGCTCTCCCTGCTTCTACAGCGTCAGCTTCTCGTTCGCTTGTCTCGAGGGCACGACCACTGGAAGTAAGTTTTCCAGTGTCATTGGTTCACGCAGAGCACGTCTTCGGAGGCGTTGTGATTGGCAACTAATGATGATTTTGTGCCAGATTTCTTTGTCGACATCCTGGAACTCACACGTCTGTGCAAGTTGACGCAGTCGAGTATGGTACGTATCGAGAGTTTCAGTTTTGCCCTGTTTGGCCTGCCTGAACTGATATACCTCGTAGGCTATGTTATGTCGAGGATTAAAGTATTTTGTCAGGTGCTCAGTTGCTGATTTGTAATCATCTCCGACATCCTTGAGTGTTTCAAACACTTCATCAACATCTGTACCCGCATAGTGTAACAGTAGTGCACGTTTTCGATTGTCATCTTTTATGTCCATGGCCACCATTAGCCGTTCAAATCTCTGGAGCCATTTCTTCCAGCGAGGACCAGCATTAGCATCTTGATGAATGTCAAATCTTGGAAAAACAGGTAGCAGTGCCATGCTTTACGATAGCGATATTCAAGAGCACTGTGAAACTGTCGAGATAATGTTCTGTACAGCGTTGGTGTAACAGAGTTCACGTTGACCAGTTACGGTATGGATTTACAGTTCTGCTTTCGATTATTTCTTCAAAAGAAACGTTCTATTCAACGAGTGTGAGACTCACCACGTTGATACTGGTGATGCAATGGATTGCTGGATCAGTTTTGTGTTAGTTCCATCCGTCCTCGTCGCCAATGTGATGTTTGGAACGGAA
>NW_022145146.1:0-4434 GCF_000002235.5 Strongylocentrotus purpuratus | reverse complement strand
TTCCTCAGAAACACACGATGCGTTGCTATCATGCTTATGAATACAGAACAAGTTTGGGAATAAATGTTTGGTCATTTCTATAAAAGTACTTTTTACAGTTTTCATTTCGGTTGTACATTTATTATAGATTTTCCCCATTACTTTAACACTTATATCATTCAAATTCTATAAAAAGATACTTTATTCCATTCCAGAATGTTGTTGGGCTCCATTGTTAACTTCAGTTTCAGATTTACACAAATAGATTTTATTTTCATGTGCAGTGTAATTCACGAATGTAGCATTCTAGTTTTGGATAATTCATCTCATGTGGAGATTGGCATTGAATAGAAAAACCTAATTCAACGGGAAAAAATTGAGAACAAAATAAAATAGGTTATTTAATTCAACATCAATCCCCGTTGAGACAAACTCCTTAAACTGGACAAATTGGAATGCTACTTTTTGTGAATGACACGGCACTACGTATATACCTATTGGTGTAAATTCAAACGCACCTTAACAATCAAGCCAACGACATTCTGGAATGAATCGTAATTATCCAGGAAAACAGATATTAATGTTACCTATTTCACAGAAGTTGCCAGTGTGTGTTGGTGGCATGTACAGACCATTTGTGTGGGGTTGCCGTTGTTAACCGTACAAAGGCCACCGTTTTGGCATGGGGCGGAGGCACAGGCAACTGAAATTAAATCAAAGGCACAGAGTTTTTCAGCTAATAGGAGTTGAATTTACTTCAACATTTCATTTCATTTCTTTCTGGTTACGAGAATGATGCTTCCTTGAAAATTACAAAAGCCCTGTAGTCTATGGATGGGACTAAAATAAAATATTCTTTTTTAGCAATGGGAGGAAAAGCTTGGATTTATATTCTTTTCAAACCTAATTTATTTTCAGGGAACCAACTTTTTTCAGGGGAAATTCATATAATATACTAGTGGGAGTGTGGCCAGTGCTTAGGTTTGTGACTCATGATCAGAGGGTCAGGAATTTGAATCCAGCTGGCCATATGTTGTTCCTTGGGCAAGCCACTTAACCCCCCCCCCCCCCTTGCCTCTCTCCACCCAGGAGTACAATGGGAAACCAACATTAGATGGGGAGTAACTTGCAATGGACTGGCATCCAATCCAGGGGAATAGAAATGTTATCAGATGTTTCATGCCGAGGAAAAATGCAGGCCTGATGGGCCATATTGGCTCGTGACAGACTTTACTTTACCTGTTTTGTTTTGTTTTTGTTTTTACTAATTTGCAGTACATTTAATTTCTAATTAAAAGCATCCATGTAACATGCAGGGGTGTAACCATGTAACCCAGGTCTTCACAATTGTATTTGTTTTAATACTTCTAGAGTCACACCAAGTATATTTTGGTTTCAGCCAGGTAACATTATGTATTCATTTTCTATTGACCAGGCTCTGGAGTCCTTCCAAACGAAACTGTCGATTATTTGATGTAGTCACTCCTTACTATTTCAAGCATCTAGGTTTTCTTGTACATAATTCATATCTCCTGAATGTAAATCTTAGTGTAAACAGCAAACCATTTTAAAAGCGTAACATTTATAAGACATGACTTTCTTTTTTACCGATGGTTCGCATCTAGTGCCAGTGTATCCCTGCAGACAGATGCAACCAAAGAGGACTGTGTCTAGATTAACACAATTTCCACCGTTCTGGCATGGACTACTGCTGCATGGAGTCTGGGAAACTGTTTGAGAGAAAACCAACACATTGATTTAACATGTGAGCAGGTCAGTCTTTAACAGTTTTCATTAAAAAAAAAAAATGAGTAGAGGGTGCTCTTACGAGAGCTACCTTATGGGGTACTCACACAAGGGAACAATTGTACCCCACAAGTCAGTCTTTGTGAAACGCTACCCCAGGAGGGAAATTCTAAAGAAGAGGGTTAAAGGGACAACAATGCAAGTACCCCATAAACCTCATCCGTAAGGTTGTGTGAACATAGAGAAATAAGACCTTCAGACATTAACCCTAACTCCCTAGCATAATTTACTAGAACCATACCCATCCCGGCAAATTCCAACACCATATGGGAAACTGCACCACATATTTTTGACTTTGATTCTGACGGACTCCAACAAAACAGTGCCGTGGGGTTTGATGGGTTGTTGGAGGTTAGGGTTAATCTTGAGTAGTGCAATCATTTTGAAGTCACCCACAGAGTGTCAAATTTTTCACTGACCATCAATGTGCTTTCAGTAAATGAAAATACTGAGTGCATCTTCTTTTGTTCAGATAAATTTGGAAGACAGTCAGAAAATGCATAATATCTTACTGTAATGTAACTCTGTGTGCGCAATGTTGTAGCTCTGTTACACTGCTTAGGCTCAATGAATGACATGATTAAACCATCACATGTGAAAATACAAACCATTACAATTGAGAATGTTATCATCATCCGATTAACTTGATGGCTTTGTTTCACAAATTAGTCTTTACCCGTCACTTTTCATTTCTGTGCCACTTATCAGTATGCTTCCAGCTCTTTGTGAAAATTAAGGTGTGCGTCGTGTCAACGCGCTTGCACCCATTCACGGATTCGCCCAATGGGAGACTTTTGAGACGTACGTTGGTGACTGTAAACACACCAGTCCTTTTTCCATTGTGTGCGTCATGTTGAGCATGCACGCTTTAGCTTAAACATGAAGTAAACAATTGAAAAAGACGGTTGTGCTACCAGGACCGTCTCAAAAGTCTCCTATCACAAACAACTGCCAAGGAAATTTCCAAAAATGCGTCACTTGACACATCTTTGAAAATGACCTTCTTTATTGTTTTCTTCAAAATGACAGCATGCCAGAAGAAATAATTTCACAAGGAGTTTAGTATCATTACTATCTTTAAACCAAGTAAGCTTCTGAACATTAACTTGGTTGGTTACTTTTTGGATAGATGCAAATAGCCTACTCTACCTTTAAAAATAAATACTAATGAGATATTAATAAATACTTATTAAATAAAAGTTTCAAGATGAAAATGATCATACTTACCAAACTGGCAATTGTTTCCGCTGACGCCTGCCTGGCAGACACAGAAATACTCACCGGGTTGCTGAAGCTGATCATACAGGTCCTCCATTCTGGCAGGGGCTGGGGTTGCAGGCCACTACAGACAGATGAGACATTAGCAACTATGGGGTTAGAAAAATAACTGCAAATCTTCCATTCGATTCAAGTCATTAGAAATGCATCCTGCAATGTGTCTGCGTGATGTCCCTGAGCAAACCTGCATACCAGTAGTGGAGATCTATTCTTGTGAAAGAGATTACTAAAATTGTAAAGCACTTGATCTTAGTTAAAAGCACTATATAAGAACCCCTTATCCACAAATGTACCATTAAGGAGACATGTTATCGTAATTTCTTCAAACGGTGGGAGACATCGGTCATTAGGGAGACATTTTCATGTCTCCCTAATGGCACAGCCCCCCTTTAGAGGCACAACTTTACTGTCGCAATTAGGTTAAATTTGTTTGCTCGTGGTCCAATTAGTAAACATACCAAAATTTGTGGAAAAAGGACAAGGGATATTAGGTTAGGGTACATTTATGTTGAACAATTGTGTGCACAAGACTATGGAATGTCTCCCAAATGTCCAATCCAAGGTAATTATTATGTAGTATTAGCATTATTGCTTATGGAACTCCATATGAGGGAATTACGACGTGAACAAGGAAAGACTATTGAAAAGTCTGTTTCTTAATGACACAAAAATGAAACTTATAATGCGATTTTGGAATGGTTTCAAAATTCAATTTTTGAATTCCATTTTAATGCTTTATATTTGCGTCGAACCACCCAGATATTTCATTTTTGTTCAGTATAAACAGTGATAACCATATACTTTTTAAAGATTTACATTTCAATAATAGTTACTTTGTTTTTTTCCCTGACTACATTTATTGCTAACTCAAACCGATCTCTGGGCATTGACTCGATAATGAGAACTCGATAATAACTTACTGATGGTTTCACAGGTAGGCCCAGTGTAGCCAGCAGACATCGACATCGGTAGCTGAAGGTTTCCATGACTTCGCAGGTAGCACCATTACGGCACGGGTTGTTGCTACACGGTGTGGTCATCGCTGTGAGATTTGATGAGGAAAAAAAACAATCAGTTTTCTTTAGTTATATTTTGCTCTTCTTCATTAGTTCACCACAAATTAGACATAAATGTCAAGCAACTTAAGTTCATTCATTCTTTCTTCAGGGAAATAGATGAGATCTTGGAACCTTGTACATCTAGATTTTCTGCTAAACATCTACATAAACAGCCCGGGCAATTCCATCATTATGGACGTTACATTCAGAGCTAAAATCAATTTGAAACAACAAATTGAAATACTTGCAGTAAAAGCATCAATACTCACAGGTCTGGCACCGATCTCCATTGTATCCTGGGCACAGGTGCATA
>NW_022145145.1:0-4490 GCF_000002235.5 Strongylocentrotus purpuratus | reverse complement strand
TTCCCTTACTCCAGAAGACACGGACGTTTCCTCTCATCCTATAAATACATCATCTCTTTCTTTCCCTTACTCCAGAAACATGGAGGTTTCCTCTCAGCATATAAATACATCATCTCTTCCCTTTCCATACTCCAGAAGACACGGAGGTTTCCTCTCATCCTATAAACACATCATCTCTTCCCTTTCCCTTACTCCAGAAGACACGGACGTTTCCTCTCATCCTATAAATACATCATCTCTTTCCTTTCCCTTACTCCAGAAGACATGGAGGTTTCCTCTCAGCATATAAATACATCGTCTCTTTCCTTTCCCTTACTCCAGAAGACATGGAGGTTTCCTCTCATCCTATAAACACATCATCTCTTCCCTTTCCCTTACTCCAGAAGACATGGATGTTTCCTCTCATCCTATAAAAACATCGTCTCTTTCCTTTCCCTTACTCCAGAAGACATGGATGTTTCCTCTCATCATATAAGTACATCGTCTCTTTCCTTTCCCTTACTCCAAAAGACATGGAGGTTTCCTCTCATCCTATAACACATCATCTCTTCCCTTTCCCTTACTCCAGAAGACATGGAGGTTTGCTTTCATCCTATAAACACATCATCTCTTCCCTTTCCCTTACTCCAGAAGACATGGAGGTTTGCTTTCATCTTAAAATACATCGACCCTTTCCTTTCGCTTACCCAGAAGACACAGATGTTTCCTCTCATCCTATAAATACATCATCTCTTTCCTTTCCCGTACTCCAGAAGACAAGAAGGTTTCCTCTCGTCCTATAAATACCTCATCTCTTTCCTTTCCTTACTCCAGAAGACATGGAGGTTTCCTCTCATCCTATAAACACACCATCTCTTTCCTTTCCCTTACTCCAGAAGACACAGAGGTTTCCTCTCATCCTATAAACACATCATCTCTTCCCTTTCCCTTACTCCAGAAGACATGGATGTTTCCTCTCATCCTATAAAAACATTGTCTCTTTCCTTTCCCTTACTCCAGAAGACATGGAGGTTTCCTCTCATCATATAAGTACATCGTCTCTTTCCTTTCCCTTACTCCAAAAGACATGGAGGTTTCCTCTCATCCTATAAACACATCATCTCTTCCCTTTCCCATACTCCAGAAGACACGGAGGTTTCCTCTCATCCTATAAACACATCATCTCTTCCCTTTCCCTTACTCCAGAAGACACGGACGTTTCCTCTCAGCATATAATACATCCTCTTCTTTCCTTTCCCTTACTCCAGAAGACATGGAGGTTTCCTCTTCATCCTATAAACACATCATCTCTTCCCTTTCCTTACTCCCGAAGACACGGAGATTTTCTCTCATCCTCTAAACACATCATCTCTTTCCTTTCCCTTACTCCAGAAGACATGGAGGTTTCCTCTCATCCTATAAACACATCATCTCTTTCCTTTCCCTTACTCCAGAAGAACGGACGTTTCCTCTCATCCTATAAATACATCATCTCTTTCCTTTCCTTACTCCAGAAGACATGAGGTTTCCTCTCAGCATATAAATACATCGTCTCTTTCCTTTCCCTTACTCCAGAAGACATGGAGGTTTCCTCTCATCCTATAAACACATCATCTCTTTCCTTTCCCTTACTCCAGAAGACATGGAGGTTTCCTCTCATCCTTAAACACATCATCTCTTTCCTTTCCTTACTCCAGAAGACATGGAGGTTTCCTCTCATCCTATAAACACATCATCTCTTCCCTTTCCCTTACTCCAGAAGACACGGACGTTTCCTCTCATCCTATAAATACATCATCTCTTTCCTTTCACTTACTCCAGAAGACATGGAGGTTTCCTCTCAGCATATAAATACATCTTCTTCTTTCCTTTCCCTTACTCCAGAAGACGGACGTTTCCTCTCATCCTATAAATACATCATCTCTTTCCTTTCCCTTACTCCAGAAGACATGGAGGTTTCCTCTCAGCATATAAATACATCCTCTTCCCTTTCCCATACTCCAGAAGACACGGAGGTTTCCTCTCATCCTATAAACACATCATCTCTTCCTTTCCCTTACTCCAGAAGACACGGACGTTTCCTCTCATCCTAAATACATCGTCTCTTTCCTTTCCCTTACTCTAGAAGACATGGAGGTTCCTCTAAGCATATAAATACATCGTCTCTTTCCTTTCCCTTACTCCAGAAGACATGGAGGTTTCCTCTCATCCTATAAACACATCATCTCTTCCCTTTCCCTTACTCCAGAAGACATGGATGTTTCCTCTCATCCTATAAAAACATCGTCTCTTTCTTTTCCCTTACTCCAGAAGACATGGATGTTTCCTCTCATCCTATAAAATACATCGTCTCTTTCCTTTCCCTTACTCCAGAAGAATGAAGGTTTCCTCTCATCATATAAGTACATTGTCTCTTTCCTTTCCCTTACTCCAAAAGACATGGAGGTTTCCTCTCATCCTATAAATACATCATCTCTTTCCTTTCCCTTACTCCAGAAGACATGGAGGTTTCCTCTCATCCTATAAAATACATCATTTCTTTCCTTTCC
The DNA here is from genome assembly GCF_000002235.5 of Strongylocentrotus purpuratus. Lineage (NCBI taxonomy): Eukaryota > Metazoa > Echinodermata > Echinoidea > Camarodonta > Strongylocentrotidae > Strongylocentrotus > Strongylocentrotus purpuratus. The sequence goes on along the minus strand of NW_022145145.1, from coordinate 1,962 downwards.
CTTACTCCAGAAGACGTGGAGGTTTCCTCTCATCCTATAAACACATCATCTCTTCCCTTTCCCTTACTCCAGAAGACATGGAGGTTTGCTTTCATCTTAAATACATCGACCCTTTCCTTTCGCTTACTCCAGAAGACACAGATGTTTTCCTCTCATCCTATAAATACATCATCTCTTTCCTTTCCGTACTCCAGAAGACAAGAAGGTTTCCTCTCGTCCTATAAATACATCGTCTCTTTCCTTTCCCTTACTCCAGAAGACATGGAGGTTTCCTCTCATCCTTTAAATACATCATTTCTTTCCTTTCCCTTACTCCAGAAGACATGGAGGTTTCCTCTCATCCTATAACACATCATCTCTTTCCTTTCCCTTACTCCAGAAGACACAGAAGTTTCCTCTCATCCTATAAACACATCATCTCTTCCTTTCCCTTACTCCAGAAGACATGGATGTTTCCTCTCATCCTATAAAAACATCATCTCTTTCCTTTCCTTACTCCAGAAGACATGGATGTTTCCTCTCATCCTATAATACATCGTCTCTTTCCTTTCCCTTACTCCAGAAGACATGGAGGTTTCCTCTCATCATATAAGTACATCGTCTCTTTCCTTTCCCTTACTCCAAAAGACATGGAGGTTTCCTCTCATCCTATAAACACATCATCTCTTCCCTTTCCCATACTCCAGAAGACACGGAGGTTTCCTCTCATCCTATAAACACATCATCTCTTCCCTTTCCCTTACTCCAGAAGACACGGACGTTTCCTCTCATCCTATAAATACATCCTCTCTTTCCTTTCCCTTACTCCAGAAGACATGGAGGTTTCCTCTCATCCTATAAACACATCATCTCTTCCCTTTCCCTTACTCCAGAAGACACGGACGTTTCCTCTCATCCTATAAATACATCATCTTTCCTTTCCCTTACTCCAGAAGACATGGAGGTTTCCTCTCAGCATATAAATACATCGTCCTCTTTCCCTTTCCCTTACTCCAGAAGACACGGACGTTTCCTCTCATCCTATAAATACATCATCTCTTTCCTTTCCCTTACTCCAGAAGACAGGAGGTTTCCTCTCAGCATATAAATACATCATCTCTTCCCTTTCCCATACTCCAAGACACGGAGGTTTCCTCTCATCCTATAAACACATCATCTCTTCCCTTTCCCTTACTCCAGAAGACACGGACGTTTCCTCTCATCCTATAAAATACATCATCTCTTTCCTTTCCCTTACTCCAGAAGACATGGAGGTTTCCTCTAAGCATATAATACATCGTCTCTTTCCTTTCCCTTACTCCAGAAGACATGGAGGTTTCCTCTCATCCTATAAACACATCATCTCTTCCCTTTCCCTTACTCCAGAAGACATGGATGTTTCCTCTCATCCTATAAAACATCGTCTCTTTCTTTTCCCTTACTCCAGAAGACTGGATGTTTCCTCTCATCCTATAAATACATCGTCTCTTTCCTTTCCCTTACTCCAGAAGACATGGAGGTTTCCTCTCATCATATAAGTACATTGTTCTCTTTCCTTTCCCTTACTCCAAAAGACATGGAGTGTTTCCTCTCATCCTATAAATACATCATCTCTTTCCTTTCCCTTACTCCAGAAGACATGGAGGTTCCTCTCATCCTATAAATACATCATTTCTTTCCTTTCCCTTACTCCAGAAGACGTGGAGGTTTCCTCTCATCCTATAAACACATCATCTCTTCCCTTTCCCTTACTCCAGAAGACATGGAGGTTTGCTTTCATCTTAAAATACATCGACCCTTTCCTTTCGCTTACTCCAGAAGACACAGATGTTTCCTCTCATCCTATAAATACATCACTCTTTCCTTTCCCGTACTCCAGAAGACAAGAAGGTTTCCTCTCGTCCTATAAATACATCGTCTCTTTCCTTTCCTTACTCCAGAAGACATGGAGGTTTCCTCTCATCCTTTAAATACATCATTTCT
>NW_022145144.1:0-4497 GCF_000002235.5 Strongylocentrotus purpuratus | reverse complement strand
CAGGAAAAATGTCGCACTTTGCCAGACCCTAGATTTATAGAATTTTCCATCCTGCCTCCAAAATAACGATACAGTGTACGATACAGTGTACGTGTGCCTGCCTTGCTCCAAAACAACATCCAAGCACATGCCATTAATCATGTCTTGAAAACCAACTTGGTATAGTTATTTGCTAATATCGGCAAAGCCGTCAATAAGGCTCTCTCCACTTTCTCAAATCAAGAGCGGCAAGAAGGATGCCGCCACAGTGCATCAGCTGAAATCTGATCAAGGGATTACTAGCTGCGGACAAGCATCAGAGGAGTAGGCACGCTATCTCCCTTAACTGAAATCAGATATGGTACAAGTAGAGGTGGGAGATGGGGGGGGGGGGGTGTTGGGTAGGGAGTTGTTTTTTTAGTGTTGTTCTCTGCCTGCCTTCATTAGAAGTCGGTCTTGTTGTTCTTGTTGTTCGGAGTTGCTGCTGACTAAATGTACATTTGTGTACATTGTACATTTGCATGTAGCTCTGGATTCATGGTTTTTTTCGGCGGGCTTGGATTTAATTTGAATTGCAGAGTGTGCAGTCAGTTTTTGTTTTTCAGTCTTCATCTTCCAGGGAGGTTCATTAGGTAGTAAGAATAGAAGTTCAATACTGTGAAATATACATGAAGTGTATGTGCAGGTACATGTACAGTACCAAATTTACATGTTTCCGAGTATGGTTTTTTCGTTATGTCATAGAGCACTTTAGCCCTCCCACTTCTACTGATATACTGTCACAAACTGTCAAAAAATCTATCCACTTCTCTTCCATAGCTTTTGTACAGGTTGGTCACCAAAACTGTCATTATCTTCAAACAAACTTGAATCCTCGATTCTAATTGGTCGAACCATGCAACAACAGTGTGATATTATACCATATCGCACCCAGTGCGCTATTCCAAGATGCAAGTGACATTCCAGCTGCATGCTACTAATCCGCTAAAACGTGCACGTAATAAAGCATGCTACCGTAGTTCCAACTTTACTGCGCGTCAAGTTTGCTTGAAGATAAATTCGTTATCGCGCTCGCGGAACACTGAAATGCAAGGCGTACTGTGTCGTACAGTATAACCACTCCACACAGCACTACATTATTACATGTTCCACTCGTGCTCGCGGTTTAACTAATAAGTCTGTTGAAGGGTTTGATAGATAGGGTGACCATTAATACATACTGCTACAGCTTGTGTAGCAGCCATTTTAAAGGGTGATGCCTTTGTTTGGCTGGAATGCATGAGTGAACCTTTTGTGCCTTCATTGTTACTGAGCTAAATCCATCATTGACAGGCACTCATCACCAGTGCTGACCCACCACATCTATCAATGTCAGCCAAGACTTGGTACCCTCGGATAAATATGAGGCCAATTTTATACTGAACTGTTAAAACCTGTCACCTGATAGATTTTGACGTACATGTAAAGGGTAAATCTCTCCAGATTGTCACTGAGAGAGGGAGGGCTAATTACATTACATAGTAACGTGTATACATGCACATGTACATGTACAAGCTACATGTATACTTGCAAAGTGCACACCTAATATGTTTGTGTACAAATGTAGTAACAAACGATAACGTAATTACCACCGATAATGTCACAAAATTGACTGATTCTGCATCACTGACCGATAATGTAAACACAAAATTGACCGATAGCGTAGTAAAATGTAACGATGTGACTTTGCGTTTAATTGTGTAAAATGTTTAGCAAATATTTGAAGAACCATTTAAACATTAAAACGTTTAGCCATTTACATACAAAAAAAGGCTGACCCTTACCCATTATATCTGCAGATCGGCATGATTGACAAGATACACTTGTAAATCAACAATGGCAGTCATGATTGACAAATTCTTTGAAGTTTTTTAAAAACTTAACAACGTGTACCGCTAATGTAATCAAGTGCTGCAGTGCTTATAATAAGTTTTTGTAAATTAAATACCGGTAGGTTTGAAAACAAGTTAATTACTTGTGCCACCGGTATGTACAAATGTACATGTAGGTCCCTTTTTTATAATGCAGATACCGTAGGTTTCCTTTAAAAACGCTTTTCGCCTGACTTCTCAGACAAAACAGTCATCATTTGCTCTTTTACCCTCTTTTATAAACTGTTGGAAACTGTACACTGTGTGGCAAGAGTAACCTGAACCATCAATTTCACATCTGTTTGAATTTATTCCGCAGGGAACAGTTTGTGCAGTGTGAACTGTCTAGTGTCACATTCTTTCTGCCCCTGAAGTGAATTGCCAATTGGAAGTGATACTGCCAAGACTTTACCTGTGAATAGTTCCAGTTACCAATTCTTTTCCCTTTCAAAAATCGCTACTCTGCATTGTAGATTTGTATTTCTGAAAGCTGTTACTGTTACAAACGATAATTATGAAACAGTATAAACAAATTGGTGGAGTATTAAAAAAAAATGCTCTTTCAATGTAGAGCATAATATTTGCAGCTATCCTATTATTGTTGAAAAGCATACCGTACATGTATGTACTTGGTTTAGAGATAGTAATGGCACTAACCCCCTGTGAATTATTCTTTCTGCCATGCTGTCATTTTCAAGAAAACACTCAAACTGGGAAGGTCATTTCCAAGATGTGTCTAAAGATGCGTTTTTGGAAATTTCCGTCAGTATTCGTTGTTAATTCGGTGAAGCTGTGGATCGATGCGTGCCCAAGCATTGAGGCGCACACTCGCGGGTTGCTATAATTCATTGGTTCAGAGCGTGACTTCGCAGATGCAATCGGCTGAATGTCCCGGACGCTGATGTCAAGCACAATTCAGAACTGACTCGGTAACTTTTTGAATTGAAATCGAGATCCCAGAATATTGTTTTAATCGGAATATACGCATTCGCAGAGATTTCGGAAGTGAGAGGTCAATTTTTTAATTGATATTTCTCTTTAAAACGTCAGGCGATTTTTCAGTTTTCCATAAATTGAGATGCTAGTAACACTTTCACAACTGCCTCTGTCGAGGTGATTTTCGTATGAAAAGGGAAAATACAACATTTGCAAACATCGAAAATAAAACTAACCAAGTTTTTTACAAAATACCTTACCAGGATGTTGGTTAATGACAGTCTAAAGCATTCTGTAAAATTATGGGACCCTGTTGTGAAGTCATTTTCAAGAAAATGATATTTTTGTATAAATTTTCAACGGTGTCGGCCGACCACCGTTGAAAAACCTAACTATTTTTCAACTACTACTGCTCCATATTTACCATTTGTTTCAGTCCAAATTGTGTTTGCTATTGGTTATATGTTCATGAACGGGTGCAGGCCAGCTAGACTGGTCCCCTTACCTTACAATTTTCCGGCATCTATAAATTGATACATTTCATCTTTAGTGGAGTCAGGGAACCAGACTACTTGAACATTTTAGTTTCTTGGTTTTTCCAGCATTTTCGGACACAAAACTTCAAACATGTCAGTGCAACAATATTTTGATCTATTTTTATACTAACCCCCTCAACTAGTTCATTTCTGAAAATTACAAGCGAAAGCCAATACCAAACATAATTGCAAATTTTAGAATTTTTGTACTTAATTTCTTCTTTGGTGCGTGTATGTAAGTGGGATGTTTTCTGTCAGTTGTGTACCCTTTAGTTTTAGTTTAAAAAGTAAATAAATGAATACATCAATTCCATACTTGCAACAAGAAAATGCAGAGTATTCATTTAGACCAGTGCTGTATGAATGTATCTATGTTATAAATACGGTACACTCTGACTAATCACAACTCTGCCACCTATATTAATAAGTGGTTTGCTACTGATTCTGTTTCCATGCTAGGAGGCATCATGTTACACATTTTCTCATGGCCTTCATGTCCTCCTTCCCTGCTGTCTACAACAAGTACAAGATGGTCGTGGATATCCATGTGTACACCTGCATAGTGCAGATGAAGTTTGCGTACTCATACATGTACATTGAAATTACATGCATACTAACAAATTATGTGTTTATCAAGTTCTAAAAGGTACAGTTTGCTTTGTGTGTCCATTTTTATGTAACAGTTTACAAAGTGCCAATGCAAAGAACTTGCATGCATTTATTCTTTGCACATTTCAAGCTGATTAGGGAACAGGCGAAATTAAATTCAAATTTTCTGAAAAGTTGGGTGGACGGATCAAGGAAAATAAAGGTAATTGAAATCGAAATTCACTTTTTAAAAAAGAAAACAATTATCCTATCAACTGATGAAACACAAAATGTCTCTTTAGCCACAGACGTACGCTTCAACACACTATATCACTGGCATACAACTGGACATTTTAGGGATTGTATTGAATAGATTAATATTTAGGTATGTGGGTGGGTCAAAAACAACTTTTGGGGGGGGGGAATTTGAAATTTATAAACATTGATAAGTTTAAATGGCCTTAATTACTCAGCTCGATGTGATACATGCATTTGTGTGCATGGCTCATTGTGCATGTACATGTATGTAATTGTGCATTGTTTTAAAT
>NW_022145143.1:0-4528 GCF_000002235.5 Strongylocentrotus purpuratus | reverse complement strand
TTTGTTCGTTTTCAATAATAATTAACAACACTACAAATCTATAGAATAATGTTTCAAACCCAACCTGTTGAAGTTTCAGCTCAGTGGATATAATAATAATAATAATAATAATAATAATTTGTGAGGTTAATCATCCTTACTCGCAGCTGGTATGCTGAATTGCGAAGGACGCGGCTACAACGTGGTCGGGCCGCTGGCACGTGAAGGCGCAAGGGCGGATCCAGGGGGGGGCCAAAGGGGGCCATGGCCCCCCCCCCCCCCCCCCCCCCAAAACGAAACGATTTTTTTTTTTTTTTCATGTGACATCGCAATAAAGGCAGGCAATGAGTGCACCACCATCTTTCCTCAAAAAAACATTGGTTAAAGTGGTCAGAAATTGCCTCAGATCGCACCACAGAGCATCTAGAATCCAAAAATTTTTCGGGGCCCTTACGGGCCCCGAACCCCACGCCGAAATTTTTTGGACCCACTTTTTGGGGGGACCACATTTTTTGGCCCCCCCAAAAATTGTGTTCTGGATCCGCCCTTGTGAAGGCGCCTATGACTGCCGGCCACATCGACCCATATATGACCACGGAGCACAGCCTGAGATCGAAAGTGTTTGATTTTCCGGAGGGAGGAAAACCGGAGGCCCGGAGAAAAACCCTCGTGGCACAGGAGAGAACCAACGCACAACTCTACTCACATGCGACCCGCGGCCAGGATTCGAAACCGTGGTCACCTTGGTGAGAGGCGAGCGCTTTACGCATAAGCCACCCATTATAAACGAGAAAACCAGTGAAAACCATATACACAACCCCAATGTTAGCTTTTGCCCTTCTTCGACGTACAAACACTGTTACTCCCGAGTGAAAGTTGGAAAACATCACTCGGGTGGGACTCGAACCACGACCTCCTGCTTTCTAGTGCAGATGTCTTTCCACTCGACCACCGAGCTAGGCTTACGGGATCGGTTGACTGGTTCGAATCTGATGTTCATGTAGCAGCGGGTACCGCAATTAAACTATTCTTAAGAGTTTCAATAGCATTCTTTATTTCCAAAGATCTGTCAATGAAGGTATAAACGAGGCAACACATTTCTGTGCATTAGCTGTAAATAATAAGTGTTTCAACCCGTGCTGCATGCTACACACGTTTAACAAATTTACAAACTTTTTTAAAATATTTATAGAGACTTAAAAATTTCAAATTGAATTTTTGCCGGCCGCAGAGGGCCAGCTTCGTGTACTCTTTACACATATCCCCTAACAGACTGACTGACTCTCTCAATTTATTACAGACTTGTATTCGAGTCACCAAACCTCTCCCGAGTCCGAGTCCCAAGTCGTGCGGGACGAGTCCGAGTCACGAGTCACAAATCACAAAGGTCGAGTCACGAGTCCAAGTTAGGTTTAGTGACCATTCAACCCTGGTTTGTAAAGGGCCCCCCGGTAACCTCGCTCCCTCCCAAAAAGCCCTTTCTTACCGGCCCAGCTACCGCCCCAGATGGCTAGTCCGGTGGCTGATCAAGAACTCTCCCATCCTGGGGTCAATTGTTTGCAAGTGTTGATACATGTAATCTATCCCAGAAAACGCCCACTTTTGTGGTTTTCATCCCCAACGCGAAACAAAAGAGCCCCTTCGCCGGCACAGATCAAAACCCCTGCCATGCGGTTTGGCACACAATGGGACTGTAAATTACTTACACGCTTGCAAGCATTAATCTCCTGAGCGAAACAATATAACCCCATACCAGCGCATGAAGGCTCGTGCTATTGGGTTTCCCATACAATGCCATACAAATGAGGTTGCAAGCGCAAGCATTTTCACTTTTTGAATATAATACGTTGTGTGTGGAATTTCTTAATTGCAGACTACATTTATTTTGATTTCAACAGCTTTGGGAACGAACTGATGCTGAGGCGTTCTCTGGATCTCGTAGAAAAAAAATCCAACCGCGAAAATGTTTACAAGCAATCCTTTTCAGCCAAGAACTACGAAAAATAGAACAAATTACCCATTGTAATCCCCCAGCCAATACCATTTTTAAAGGCCAAAGTTAGTTTAACTTATCACTCCTAAATTTACAAATACATGTAAAGATGTTGGTTTTCGTTCGGATTAATGTGAATATCAAGGTCCTTCTTTTATGAATTAAAAACAATCAATGTTTTTTTTTCCCAGGAGTTTATTTTGAGCTTACGGTGATTTGCACCACCATTTGTAGCTTCAAACTGCACACTTTAATCGTGGCATATAAACATAGGACCTACTGTAGCTTTACGGAATCAATCATTATTACCGAAAGTAACTACATGTGTGTCGAAAACGTTTTACAAATCCCCCCAAACCCCGCATTTTATGAGGCCAGCAGCGGTACTTAAACAGTTCGGTAATCTCTGGCCACAAGTCTCTAATCCGATAAGCCGCTTTTGTTCTGCTCTGGACGTTCCCCAAGGGAAATAAACTGATACGCCTGACTGACTCAAAGCTTCAGGTCCGACAGACCTACATACCGGACTAGACTGGACTGAAGACCGGATGGGCTGTACACAGGCCGAGGTACCGGGGGGGGGGGGTGCTTTACAAACCAGGGTTAAATGGTCATTGTTCCTTACGAGTCACCTTTGATAATATTGGAAGCAAATTGTTAGGTATATTGCTAAAACCTCACAGTGTAAATGCTTCCATTTTCACAGCTTTTCTCTAATTTAATTAAAGAATGAAAATCTGCGTACAACATGTCAAATAAGGCAAGGCACCGGTGTTCTGGAAAGGATAATCTTGTATGGAACACTATGAAGCTTGCATTTATACGCAGTATCAAAGTGTGGACGCTGGGGTACATGTTTTGATACATTGATTTCCCACATTGAATCGGAAGGGAGCCACCCGCATGCGCTGTGTATGTACAGTACTTAGATATAAGCATTTCTTCTGCACCGCACAGACCGTATATTGCTTCTTCAGGAGAGGTCTGTCTTCAAAATGCTAATTTGAAGATGGAAAAAAGGGATTTGTGGCATTTTTGGTCACGCGGGTCGAGTCCAAGTCCGAGTCCGCAGGGTCGAGTCCGAGTCATTTGTAATCATGACTCGAGTCCGAGTCACGAGTCATACATGGGTCTGCGTCACTCGGTCAACCACCCACCGACTGTCCCTGGCGACTGAGACTGGTTGTAGACTGGACAAGTGATATCATGTAGGATTACCCCATATAAACGCAAAATGAATGAGCTTAATGCGGCTCGTTAAGTATACTGCAGATGCATAAAAGACTTCCAGGGTGAAAGCTATTTTGGATCAATTTATTAGAATTGTCTACGTTCTGGGAACATCATAGGCTTGCCTTGTTTGTGATTATTTATCCTTTTTTCTTTATTGGACAACATTTGCAATCATCTTCACTTTAGTTTTAAAATGTAACTAAGTGCTATACTATGACAGCGTAACGTTATCTAGAGCTGAATTAATTACGACGACATCCAAGCAACTCCAATTTCACGGCAACACCAATCTTCCAGGCAGTAGGCACAATGCGCACTACCGTCGCCACCACACTGTCATTAAACAGGTTAGTGGCCGGGATGTCGGCATCAATGTTACCAATGAACACCGAAATATAAAGGAACACAATCCATGGCTCATTATGCATAACCTTTTGCATTAAAATTTAACATTCGACGAGAGGGCGATGCAATTATTATTTTTGGAAAACACGTCACAGGTACATTAAAGTTATATCACAGTTAATAATTTCTTTTGGAGCGTGGGGTGCACCACCGGAAACTAAAAGCCTTACAATTTACATGTTTTTAACTCATGGTATATTTACGTTTTGGGCAGCAAATATGTTACATAACCCCATGATCATTGCTCGTTGTTCTTTGTAAAAACACGAGGCTGTCTATGGGGTTTTCAAACTGAAATCTAATGTCAAAACGGCTGATATTTAGTCCCTGACGGGATTTTAGAATAGCAATATTTGTTTTTCTGTTTCCATGATCAATATTGCACATTCGGAATACGATGCATATTATACAGAATAAGACGCAACAAAACAAGGAAACATTTACCGTGATGTTTCCATTTCCATCGGTCACATGTTCATACCCAGATGAGGGATGCTTCTTATATGCAACCTTGTACTCCGTCACGTACCAATACCTGAAGCCTTGTGTGATCACCCCAGACACCACTGTACGTTCGACGAGGTCAACCTCGATCCAGGGATTGGTGTCGTAACTGTACATAGCATAGAATGAAGGGGGATGTGAATAAGTAATAGACACACACAGTGAGGTCACACTTCTAGATCCACCCATGGGAGGTACAATTTTATGTAATTTGTTTCTCCTTAGAAACTCACATACTGTATAGCCATGCATTATTGTTGTTGTTGAGACGTCCTCCTTTGGCCGGGGAATCACTACTGGACGCCGTGATGCGATCATCAGGGATTGTCCCCGTCCTCCATGCCCAGTGGCTCTGGACTCGAACCACTCAGCTGTTGGTCAACAAGAGCAAGCAATTAAATATTCCAAAAAGTT
>NW_022145142.1:0-4559 GCF_000002235.5 Strongylocentrotus purpuratus | reverse complement strand
AGTTCTGCTGCCTGCAAGTTGGTGAAGTCATCAGATTGCTTGGAAAGGCTGAGAATGACTGACTAGTCAAACTGGCCCCATCTTCCTTGGGCTTCTGTGTTCCTCCAGGTTGCAGCCGGTTTCCTTGATGTAGACACTATGACGAAGGATGTCATATACTTGAGGGCGGTTGTTAGGATCCAGGTTGGGTATGAGGGTGAGGAGGAGGCCTTGGATTTGGGAGGAACTGATTTGTACACTTGATGTCTGCTTGTTTGTCAGAGTCTGTACAAAGGGGATGTAGGTAAGGGAGGAAATTGAGTAGTTGGAAGATCGACTTTGGCCTGCTGTAGACTGGCCCCCCAGACAGAGACCACAGCAGGTGCTGAATTTGCCTCCAGTACCTAGTCACTTTTGCAAAGACTCTGAGGTGCCCTACATCAAGCAGGCATCAAAGTGTGTTCCACAACCCCTGTCTGATAAACTTCAAGGCCTACTCTGCACTCACATAGACAAACTGGGTCCCAGAACTTCCTGGAGTATACGCCCCGCACATCCCTTGTCAGTGTGGCAAATCAGAGAAACTGGGCACGACCTCGACACTAGACTCAAAGAACAAAAAGCCCATGGAAGAGTTCCACAAGTCAGCCACTGTCGGACAATCACAGTGATCGGATGACTTTATCAAATGGCAGAGGGCAGAACTCATTTCACCCCCTTCCGAAATGGAACCAAAGACGTATCTGAGACGCCATCAAGATCTTCAAGTATCGCACCATACCTCAAGACACCATTTCCAGCTGAGTGACATCTGCGCCCTGTTCTCCCTACCACCCACCAACAGCAGGGCCTGTCTTCTGCTGACTCAGTTCAGTGAGCACAGTCTCCTCTCTCCCCATTTCACAAGACCATGTGCTGACTTTCTCTTATTCACGCCTCGGTAGCAACTTGGCTTTCTACTCAACCAGTATCCACCCAAATCCAACACCTCCTCTGAACACAACCAGAGGAGACTGACCCAAAACATCAAGTATTCACCATCTGATTCTCTCCAACTTACTCTCAAACCACAATAAAAAGAGACTCCTTCTGTGGTGTTACTGCACCTCCCCCAATAGTCTTTTTCATCGTGTTCATTTAGATGATGTTTGCAATGAGTTGATCCCACAAGTCCAATTAAAAGCAGCACTAACGATTGCAATGTTGAAGACAAGCATGATAGCGGCAAAAACAAAGGCGGTCCAGCTGTGCTCCGTAATAAAGACACACAGCGGCAATGAGGTGACCTCTAGGCACCCGTTGACTTTGTAGTTGTGTGCTGCCCTCTTGAGTTCTGCTGTCTCATTGTTCATGTTCAGCTCTTCCAGCTTGAGAGCTTGCAGGCGAAAATGAAGTCAAAGAGGATATCTGTTTCTCCAGTTGTTGATTTCTGTGGTGAGATCCTGAAAGCAAACAAGTCAAACACATCCAAGTATAGTGTGATAGCAAGAGTGTCATATCAAGAACATGTTTCAGATGCCAAAACTAAATGCCATTTTCAATCTGCTGATGAGTTTGAAACTTCAATTTTTTTTTATCTTTTCCTTCCTTCTGCTCTTTGTTGATCGCAGCTTTTTCTGAAACCTGATGGGCAGATTTGCCTTAAACATCTTCTCCATACCAGTGATTTGCTTTCTGTATCCATCCTCCAGAACTTTACTGTTCTCGATGCTCTGCTTAAGGCCATCGTACTCATCTACTTGGAGAGAATTCTCATTCTGGATCTGCCGGAATTGAGCCTGGAGTCGGCTATGCTGTGGTGCCAGTTCTCGTTAATGTATCCTTGAGCTGCGTCTATCTTTGGTCACCACGGCTGCTTTTTCCTTATTCATCCGGCTTCCAGGTCGCCTTTCTCTTTGGCGACTTGACGTCCGCTCTTTGGCCAATTGGCGCTCGATCTCGGCCGACTCTGCCTCGACGGCCGATGCATATACCATGGTCTTCTCTGTGGTGGCGCACCGATTGGTTGATCTGATGGCGGCACATTTGTGTATCCAGGAGGAGGTGATGGTGATTGGTCAGTCGGAGCTTTCCGACTTTCGGTACATATACAGTTGGCTTTGGCTCAGGCTCAGTGTGCTCAGCTGGAGGTCTGCAATTAAAAAATAGTCACATACTGTACATGCATTTCGCATTAATATCATTAACTTTGTCAAACGTCGTTAGCCAGTTGGTCAGGCAGTCAAACATTTGGTCAGCCATGCAATCAGTCAATTTGACAGTCAGGCAGGCTGGTCGTCATTCAGGCAAGTCATGCAGTCATTCAGCATTCTTTCAGTATGTCAGTCAATCAGTCGGGGAGTCAGTTAGTTGGTCAGTAGGGGAGTCAGTCAGTCAGTCAGTTCAGGTCAGGCTGTCAGTACCCCCTCCCACTCACCCACTCTCCCCTCACCCACACCCCAACCCCATCCACCCAACAACAAACCCTCCCACCCACCAACCACCACCATCCCAACTTCCCCGAGTCGCCTACCATCATGCAATGCATCCACACTACCCCATCCCCCACCCAACCCCTCCCACCACCCCCACCCCATCAAACCCACCCCACCCCTCCATCCAACCCCAACACCCTCCACCCCACCCCCTCACCAACCCCATTCCCCACCACCCACCTCACCCCACCCACCAACAACACCCCACTTTCTCGGTTAATAATAATACTGATTCAGTCACCTCGTCGGTTTCATTTCATTTTTTTCAAGCCGAGAGTTATTTCAAAATAACATTTTACAGCAGGATTTGCTTGATGAAAACTGTTTTGAAAGGGCAATATATCTAAAATATTTCGTAACGGAACAAGTGGAATATGATCCAAGAATGTCATAAACTCCAAATGAGTTCTTACTCTGGGAGCCCGCCAGTTTCTCCTTCAGCCATGGTGTAGCGATGTGCAATATCTCGATCGTAACTACGACCAAGCAAGTAATCATGACGATTCACTTCAATGGTCGTCTCTATCAAAGTACAGCTTGTCTAAGACAAGTTTATGTTGTTTTTTTTGTGGCTATATTTCAGCGAATAATAGGCTCAAATTACTTCAAATACACGAGAGAAAGTCTGGTGCAACACTCGTGTACAACTCGAAGTAGGGTCTGATGAGCAAAATGTAAACACCTCACGCGCACGTCACGTCATCACCGCCGAGGTTGTTAACCGATGAACACGTAACCGATTGGTCAAAGTAACATAGTCAAGCGCCAGCGCGTAATGCGCAAGCGCGGTTGGACATATTTACATTCTTTCGTGAATAATGCATTGTTTTAAAAATAAGGTGAACGAACTTTCTTGGAGGAATGTGAACTTGTGATAATAATTATTCATCGATAAAAATTTCTGGCTGCAAATTAATTTTGCCGTTAGCTTTAGGGGTTACTTAGGAATATTGATTTTACCTATCAGCAAAAGAATTGTTCGATCTTCTTTTAATATATTTGGGCCCCTTGTCTTTGCACAAAAAAGCAGCAATGTAGGAGTAATTTTCATTCAAACAATGAATCTCAAACACACTTTTCTTTTCAATTTGCTTTTGAACCTTTCACTATTGCTCAGTCACCGATTACCGCAGAGCTACTTAATCAATTAACCCATCAACAAATTGCAGTACTGAAGCAATATAATTAATACAGCTTATAAAAGCTTTGCTTGGCAACATAATATAAATAAAGATATTTTTTTTTTGGCGAAATTCAATGAACATGATTGGTAACTTTGAATATCTCATGCGATGAAGTATTGTCTTTATTCTTTTTCTGGAGGTTGTTATAAAAAAATACATACAAAGTTTGTGTTTCCTTCACATGCAGAAAAAATGCATGCGTATTTTACAAGTACATGTACCTTATTTAATTCTGATGTGGGGATGAAATTGAATAACCAACTTGTTTGTGTACATAATCAGCTGTATTAATCTATCGCTATGCACTTTGTACTGTGTACCAAAATCCAGACAGAAACTACCAATGATGTTCAATGAATTCAAGATAACAATCCACAGATCTAAATATATACACTTTTATCTCAATTGTAGGATTTGATCCTATCTTCTGTACATGATTCCATCTTTCCAAACCTGCAGTTGCACAAAGGTTGACATTTTTAACACAGTTTATAGGTTTGCATTGATCAACTGATGTCAAGGCAGGTTCTACACTTATTATATACAGCTTTTTTGACATTTGGCTCAAAATATTCCAATCCGCCCTTTCCACTTTGACATTAATTATGCAAATAATAACCATAATACAGAAATTAAAGAAAACCAAAAAATTCATTACTTAAGTTCCACTTATAAAATCACAAAGTACTATTTCAGTCTCATTTCCCTCTAGAAGAGGGCCGAGATATATGTTTGACTTTTTGTCACATTTCTAAACCAGCTGATCAAAGGCATTGAATGTAAAAAAACATGTTGTGGTCGAATGATGCCGACTTTTAGCAATGGTTCTCTTCAGGCCTGTATCAAAGTGTATGTATATTTCTTGAAATTTGATCGGTTTAAAAATGTCGAGTCTGGTTGGGTAATATAATGTGGGCCAAAT
>NW_022145141.1:0-4575 GCF_000002235.5 Strongylocentrotus purpuratus | reverse complement strand
TTTGAAGATTTTCCAAGTTCAAGGTAGCAATTACTGAACACCGTTATACTGAAAGTAAGAGGCCCTTGACAATAGCTTACCAGACCGGAATGTTTCTTACGTCCAGACACTATGCCAAGGGTTCCAGCGCCGACGTAGAACTGTACAAAAAAATCATTGCTGAGATAAGGAAAGGCTAAAGGATTCATTTTGTGTCCACGTGTGCAACAGATGTATACGAATCCAGCGAAAAATTTCATTTGGCAAAATATTGGACACCTTCAGATTCCGATGAGGACACAAAACGGAAGTGTCTTGTTGTACAACTAAAACGTATCACTGTACACGTACACCGTTACCCCACCGAAAACCTCGTGCATGTTAACAACTTTTCTTATATTTTAAAAAGAAAAAATTTGTCAGGTACGGGGAGAAAATATTTGGCCAAATTCGTTTCTCCTCTATCCACACAAGCCCCTGTATATAAGTTTGATCATAACAGGTATCAAAACCTACACAAGAAAACAAAGAAACGAAACAAATCAGTCTGTCAATAACAAAGAATAGCATGGAATGAGGGTGAATATTGTACTTACTAGTACACCACACCAAATTGGAGATCCGATGTCACTCAATAGATGAAAGCCTTAAATGTTGACAGGGTGACAATCCCCAGAAAAACGGTCAGGGAACCCAAAACCACTTGAATTACTCCTGTCCATAGAATACCCTTCCAGTTACCACTTCGAGGCTGTGGGTTGGCCGTGCCGGGAGCTGATTGCGCCGTCACCTGGTGAATGACACGAGATGGGTGGGGTCGAGTGTCAATGGTTTTCCTGGGTATTAGTCATTGGGCTTGTGGGGGCCCATTTGCATTTTTTGCCACACTCTTTGAAACTCTCAAGATCACGTATGGATGCCTCTACAAGTTTCACAAACCACTTGATTCAATGTTTTCTTACCCTTTCATGGGCGAGGCCATAACATTTTAAGTGTGGGGGGCTTCGCATGCAAAAAAAATCAGATAGTTTCAATTTTCTTTTTTCACACTTTGACAGCTCACCCAAGTACCAAATCACGAGAACCAAATTCCAGAATTTTGCCTATTTGGGGTGGGACCACTTTTATGAAAGTGAGATAAAATCCATCTGAAACAGGCAATGTATGGTGCGTTGTGAAGAAAATATTTACAATTGTGATCTTTTTTTTATCCCTTTTGGGGCGTGTCACAATTGTCTTCATAAAAAATATTTATATAATCAAAATCTTGAATATGACAAACCCCAGTAATCTAATCCAAATTTTGTTTCAGACATTAAATAACAAAACAGATGAAGTTTCATTATTATTTTCTTCGAAATTTTAGTTGGCATGTAATTTTTTTTGGCGTAAAACCAAAATTTCCAAAACTGGTATAGAAGGAAGTGATTTCATATAAAAGGCTAAATTGATGTGTATGTTAAGGTCTAAATCGGCGAAATAAAAGTTTATAGTACTATATATCTGTAAATGTATCTCGAATAGCTATACGTTTATTTGGCAACTCAAAATAACATTCAATTTTGATTTCAACATTAAATTGAATTTAATTTTTCCTTCTCACATTTTTTTTTTTATATCTGAATTGTTTTCTATTTATGTGCCAGATTTGCTTCAAAGGAAACACCTTCCAGCTCTTTTTTTTTCAAATTTTTGTGCAACAAAATTGATTTTCAAAACAAAATTGTACCTTTTTTAGCATTCCCCATTTTTATTACAAAAGATGTACTGCCTCTTCATAAAAACGAAACACATTTTTAAATGTTGCCAGTTAATTATTACTACCTAGACCGCCAAGTAAAAATTCAAACGAAAACAAATTGACATGAGTATGAAATAATGTTGCAGTCCCTTGTAATTTCATTTCCCCTAACCCCCAAATTATGAAAGGTGTCTCCTTCCCCTTAAGAGACAGTTTGTCTCAGACTGTACGTCACCAGGTGTGAAATTATAAATTCAAATATTTCATCTGCTGCAAAATGTCTTGATAAGTGACCCTTTGGTGTTTTATTTCGAAAAAATTTTTGAGTGCAATGGTAAGAATAATTTCATGAGGTGACAGATAAAATGTTCCATTCAACGAGGCGAAGCCGAGTGGAATGGAACATTTCATCTGTCACCGAATGAAATTATTCTTTCCTTTGCACGAACGTGAAACATTCATTATTTGTTTTATATAAAACCTGAATAAATCCTTGTCATCTGATAGGTTGACTTCTAAAAGCCAATTTATTCAGGTCAAAACTGTTTTAAAAGTTCGACAAGTTCATCATATTTATATTAATGTAAACTGTTCGAAAGATTAAGACCCAATCAGATTCAATTTATCTCGATTTAAACAGCGCCACCACCAGCAGCAGTGACAGCGTGCAATGGAAGTTCTATTCACAGTGCAATAGAATTTCCATCGCACTGTGCGCTGCGCGCCACGCGCGCGCCGTGCGTTTGGTACGAATAATTCAATGACATGTGATCAACGATCCACCGATCAGATGACTGGGATTTATTCAGGTGTTGTATAATACTGAATGGTACAAAGCAGGCAATATGGCGACGGCATAGTGAGTACCGAATAAAACATTAACGCACCACCAATCACAAAACATATCTTAATTATCTTCAAGATGTGATGGCTTATACTAATTTACATTACTGAAATGCACTCAGTACCCAATATTGGTTCTATTTGATTTTTATTTACACTATGATGAGCTGTTATATTCTGGGACAGCGACTGGGTTACCATTTGTTGCTGGCCGACGGGCTGAGACACAGACTCGTAAGCAGGTGGGGCGTCTGTAGTGGCCATCACCGTGACAAAGAGTATGTCTGGATTATCTGTATTCACATTAATCAATCGATTAATCAATCAGCTTTTATGTCGGTCTGGTTCATCTATGTTTGTCGCATTTCAAGGATGACATCTGTGGCAGCTACGCATTTCATTTCGAAAACAAATTATGTGTTTATGTCCTCAACTCAAATGATAGAGCAGGCTAGTAAAAACGTTGTGACCAAAGACAAGTTCGTTTAGAAATGAAAGCAGGACTGCTCTTATCAGAACAAAAACTACACAGCGAAAGTTGATAATAAGCAGGGCAAGTTCTTTTTCAGAACTAAAAAACTTGTAAGCAGTATAGTTATTACCACATGGTGTTACCGCAAACCGAAAACGGTACTGATACTCCACCATGCAAAGCCTAAAATCTTGTGGCATCATACTCGTTTTAAATAGCACCTCCCGAGTACAGTTTTAGTTCATTCGTTTACGATATTTAATTTCACAATCTTGATTGGGGCAGTTTATACGTTAACGAAACGTTTCTCTAAATTCAACACATTACCTACTTTACCAAAACGAGCAGTTCGTGTATTTTCGAATACTGGCTATCGTGATCACTCTGCTCCAATGTTTGCTATATTAAATATACTTTCCATCTCACGGCAATATAACTCATGTATACATTCATGCATAAGTTACTCCCTCCCTGTATAAATTCTTGTTTGACGTTAAACAAATTCTGAATTTCATGTATAGGCTATAATACTGAAAGTAGCTATAGGAAAAAGTGTTTGTCCAATTTTGCAGAACGTCAATGTATTAAATAATGTTCGTCGGTGTTGTTCAGGCTGGGCATCTTTTATACTAGAACAATTCAGATGATTCTCTTAAATCATTGCCCTATCTATCTATCTTTGTGACGAAAATGCCTGTCTCACACGTACTTGTCTGTCTTACCTTGTGTTTTGTTTTGTCCTAATTGTCCATTTCACAGTATCTTGTAGCCTATATTTGTCTCAGTATCCATAGGTTAGTTTGCATAGAACATTAGAACATATACAGAAATGCTTGCTTCTTTGCTCCGCCTCGGCGCCCTATGCTGGACATCCACTAGATGGAATTTGCACTTGTACATGCAGCACCTTAAAGACACAAAGCCTTTCGGTTAAACCTTATACCTCAATGTAATTTCATTTGCTGCTTATTGTTAAATCGTTGTGTACACAGCGTCTATCAAATATCATATCATTGTGCTCCTTATGTACTTCTACGTGATCGAACAAATTGTAATAAATACCAACATTGAATGTCACGAAATGCAAACCAAACGCAATCGTGTTACCTTGCGCTGGAGTGTCCCCGTTTCCTCAACCGTCGTCACTTGCGTTGCACGGCGTACTGTGCAAAGCACATACCGACTGCGTTTTATCTGGCAATAATTATTTTTGCGCGCCATTACGTCATATTCCAAATATAGCATTTGCTCTAATATTGGCTGGAAAAGCCTCCCATTATCATCCATCCCAGGGTCCGTATAGCTCCTATTCGAAAACATTAACAATGTTAAATTTAAGTGAAGTGTTGCGAATTGATGGTAAGTTTTGTCTTTTCTATAACGTAGATCAATCGTTATGCAAAGAACGCCCGCCTGCTTAAGTCAGTATTATAGGAGAGGGGTCAACCAGAACATATCGGCTTAATCTGCAACCAAATTTTCGCAGAGAGGGGATGGAATCTCACAGAGTTTTTTGTTGGAAAAACCAGTCCTACAGAAG
>NW_022145140.1:0-4613 GCF_000002235.5 Strongylocentrotus purpuratus | reverse complement strand
TCCTCAATGTTCAACCTAATGTGCCTTCACCATCAGCACTGCCGTCTGCCCAACAATTTATGTTCAACTCTATAGTCCATGAATTTTTTATGTTCTCAATTGACGTTCTTATGTGATGTAGGGTACAGAAACATGAGGGGTCCTGCATTGATCATTCAATAACTGTTATCCAGAGGTATTCAACACTTTCAACTTTTCCGTGTTGTTTACCTATGCACACTTTTATCCTTTTCAGTTGAAACTATTATTATGTCCCTCTCGGCAAGTGTGCCACTGACTACTTAAAAAAAAAAAACCCAAACCGTATCAGCAAAACAAAAACAACAAAAAACAAACAACAACATTAATAAAACGCTATAGAAAATATAACAAATGGCGAACTTCATTTTTCCCCGAAAGTAGGGAACTGTTTAATAAAATAATAATAAATTGCATTATTATGCGCATATACCATAAAGTGTTCAAATGCGCATTACAAAATTTGAACAGTAGCTAAATATTAAAAGTACGAAATCGAATTAAACATTAGTCTTAAATGTTCAAAAAAACTTTAAAATTGTCATCTCAATATACATGAACATGTTATCTTCGTTGGTGAATCCAGAGGCGGAGCAACAGGGGCCACCCCACGATGTTTTTTTTTATCGGAGAAGTGAAGACCACCTTTTTGTCTTATCTTCAGGAAAAACATGTAAAATAAAATATTGCGTATCTTCTCCCTCGCAAGCCATCATCTACACAAAGCTTTTAGTTTTAATATTATTTAACAATGTGGAAATAGCGCATATGCATGATACTACTTAATCTCCTTTCCCTTGTAAAAAAATACCTCTAGCCCTCTTGCGCCCCCCCCCCTGAAAACTTGGCTCTGGATCCGCCCCTGGCAATCTTTACACACCAGCCACATGCGACCACACACATGCTAACTCCACAACCTCGGTCCCATGGTGTCGACAGTACGTTTCCACTACTGCTCTTTCACCCTGGTATTGGATCAAAATGCATGCATGTCAGGGGCGTAGCACCGGTCATCTTTATTAGGGGGTAAATTTTTTGAAAAGGGCACTTGTACATCCGTTGTGAATGTAGACAGGTTTTTTTTCTCCGGACACTTGGCCTCTATAAAATCGAAAAGCGAAAGGGGGGGGGGGGGGGGGCTGGTACCATCTGTCGATGGGGCGCTGTTATTGTGCACACAAAGGGCCATATATGGTGCTTTTCAGGGCGATATACATGTGCGAAATTCTTAAAAAAGGCACCCAAAACGGCAGATGCCACAAAAAAGGGCACCACTTGTTTTTGAAAAGGCCACTTGTTCAGAAAAAAAAGGGCACTTCGTAAAAAAAAGGGCACTCTTTACAAATTATTGGGGGGGGGGAGTAAGCCCGTTGAAAAAAGGGCATTTTCATGGAAAAGGGCATTATTTGAAGAGAAAGCACTCAGCTTTAACCTGAGACCCAAAACATAAAAATCCACCGATCCCTTACAATATGCATTTGCAACATCGAAAAATAAAAATACCAAGTTTTTACGAAATACCTTACTAGGATGTTGGTAAATGACAGTCTAAAGCATCCTGTAAAATTATGGCACCTGGTGTCAAGTCATTTCAGGAAATGGTATTTTATGTTTACATTTCCAACGGTAGTCGGCCGACCACCGTGGAAAAACCTAACTATTTTTCAACCACTGCTCAAAATTTACAATTTTTTTCAGTCAAAATTGTGTTTGCTATTGGTAACATGTTCATGAACGGGTGCAGGCCAGCTAGACTGGTTCCCTTACCTTACAATTTTCCGGCATCTATAAATTGATCCATTTTATCTTTAGTGGAGTCAGGAACCAGACTACTTAAACAATTTAGTTTTTGTTTTTTCAAGCATTTTCGAACACAAAACTTCAAACATGTCAGTTAAACAATATTTGATCTATTATACTAACCCCTCAAATAGTCATTTCTGAAATTACAGCAAAAGCCAATGATGTACATTCCCTTTAACGGCAAGTGTTTTAGGTTGCATTTTGGGGGGTCATGTACAGAGCTGGATTCTAAAGAAGTGCTCGCTGTGCAGATGCGCAAAATTTGCCGATTTCAAAGCTGATTTAGAAATGGTGAAAAGTGGATGTAATTTCTTACGTAGGCGCGGCCTAGTTCAGTTGTTTCAATCCGTCGCCAGGTACCTCACTGGTCCTCCGTCCGCTTAGTGTATAGCCTACACCACCACACGACAAAGAAAGGGATTGATAACAGCGTGATTCCACCACACACGCAGTAGGCTATGATGAAACTCCCGGTCCACTCGTATATCATCTGTGAAAATATCACAACAATTAATGTTAAGAGTTAATTATAGGCCCATCTAAGTCGTTCATGTCAACCGAGTTTTCGCGTCGTGGTGCAAAACGTGGCAATAAATGAACATTGGTACCTGAAAATCAAACTCGCGATTTATTGAGAAAAGGGGTGCTGTGGTCCGATGGTTACAGTGTTCGACTCGTGTATCGTGGTGCACGGGTTGGAATCCTGACCGTGGAACATGGTGCTTGTGCTCTTGAGCAATGCACTTTTTACAATCATTGCTTCGTCTTCGAATGGGACATAAAGCCGTAGGTCCCGTGTGGTTGTGTAATGCACGTTAAAGAACCCAGTAACACTTATTATCGCTAAGAAGAGGGGTTTGCCCGGTGTTTCTGGCAGTGGCTGCAATATGCGCCGCAGCATCTTGTAAACCCTTATATAAGGTGATACATAATGGGTCTCATATTTTTCATAAACTTCAATTACCTGTCTTTAATAATAGACATAATATCCAGCGCCTTGAGCACCTAATTGTTGGTATAGATACGTGCGCTATAGACTCCTGTATTGTTATTTAAAGCCAATTGCTCAAAGTGGTATAGTAAAAAGCTTCGGTACCATACCCTGATAAATTATTCCGCATTATTGTAGGCCTACCGTTCAGATATGAAAACAATCAGCGGTTTTCCTGCGGGCGCACTTTGGTTTTTTCTTTAAATATAGAAATTAGATGATTCGTTACCATTCTGGACATCATTTGCTAACATCCAAAAAAGGAAGCTGTCAAAATATCGTGAGATATCCTATACTTGACTGAAAGAAAATAATAGGATCATTTTTGCGCCTATAAAATGCTGTCATTTCGAGAAATTTTTGTTTAAGGCCAAACCGTGGCGCTGCTTTGCGTCGAGAAAATGAAGACCTGCATTTTCAAGTAAATCTAGGCCTATACTGAGTTGAATTTCGGGTTTGTTTTTTGAAAACCTGCTTCGGATTATTGCATTGTTGTTCCGTGAGTCCAATTACAAGACCACTGAATAAAATTGTGCATAAAAGTATTCACCGGTGTGAAACCTCAACTCTTAGTTTATTTTTCAATCTACTTAAATTACAAGTAGAACACTTTTGTTGCACAGCAAGCAAATACCCTATGTACCTTTCTTTATTTTTATTTTTTTTTATTTTGAGTGATGCACATCAGACTTTGCCAAATTTAATATACGACATGCATTTAGCAAAGCAACCCGGGAAATATCATGCCAACTGTTGCAAGTACCGTGCATGAACATTTGTTTTTATAATAACGTCGTAATGATGTCGGAGTACCTGGAGAAACATATTTATAAAAATCTCAATGAAAAAAAAAAAATGCACCGACCTGATATTAAACCGCAACACGCCCCGCGATGCTTTTGAAACGCCGAGCCAGCCCATCCGACTAACCAACCGGCCATCCCTCGGGAAGCTGGAGATGGACCACACCATGACGTCAGTCGCTTGACTCGCCATAACCAACACCTAGCCCAATCACGACCATCACGGCAAGCTGTCCCCACGAAAGGTCTGATGAAGGCCTCCCACGAAGAGCGCGCCCATGAGGGCCGACCCGATGCACGCCCAAAGCAACCGCGGGAGGCTTGGTGCCGAGTTGCTGCAGACAGGGCGCAAACCATCCTGCCCGCCACGATGCCGATGCCCAACGCGGTTGGCAGAATCGACGCCTGCAATTTTGCTCAGCCCTTGGAACTGGCCGTGCGACACCATGTATGCCATAAGGCTGCTGTAAGCGAACTGATCGTGCACCGCCCACACGTCAGCAGAATGAACCTCGCATCGGCCAACACAACCGCGACATCGACTGCATCCTTAAAACGCCTAGCCACCCCCCACCTCTGCCCAGTTTTGAAACTAAGCCCTGTCTGTCTCCCGAGGTATCATTTCTGTCACTGCTGTCTGCCTCATCCGTATTCGAAATCTCTTGGTACTGTTCACGACGTGATGACTGCCGTTGCCCCAACATTCCACACGGCACAAGATGAAAGGAAATACTCCCAACAACAGTAACCGTTCCTCGCCAACCATAGGTGTCCAGAAAAACTTGGGTCATCGGTCCGTATGCCATGAGACCAAGAGGCATCCCCATCATCGCTATTCCAATCGCTAGCGGATATTTCTCCGTGAAGTAGGAAGCTACCACGACATAGATGTTGAAAAAAATAAATGCGGATCCAAACCTGCGAAAAATAATTTTGAAAGACATGGGATTAAGAATTGTTTCGTTCTCCAGTTACTTAACCACTGCTCTCCAGAAAAT